>NW_021604719.1:4899549-5052845 GCF_004785775.1 Grammomys surdaster
CACACACTCACACTCATACTCTCATACACACAAACACACTCTCTCTCACACACATACACACTTACAACCACACTCATACACACACACAAGCACACTCACACACACTCTTTCACAATATACACTATCATACACATCATTTTGGTTTTTTCATTCCAAATTTTTGAATAAGTGAAACTTGAGGCTTTGATTCCTTATTTATTTTAAAATCAAATTTAACTCCTTCCCACACAGCCCAGATGTTCCCCCAGCTTCTTATGATATCCTTTCCACATCAGTTAAGATGGAGGAAGTTAGGACCACCAGAGCTGTCACCCCCAACATCTTGCTCCTTAAAAGGTTCTTACGGGACACACTCTTCCACCTACATCCTGAGCTTCTCTGCTCTGCTACCCCTTGCACATGAACTCAGAAGATGTATAAGCCTGCTAATTCAGGCACCTTCCTGTCAGCCTACATATGCTGGCACATCACAGGGCTGGATGAAAAGCCAAAGCAAAATAAAATTAAAATAAATGGTATTTAGAGACCTGGAGGCAAATTAGTTTAGATGTGGTTTTTTAAAAGAGTGGGTTGACTTTTTCCTCCTTAATTTTTTAGTTGAGGTTTGAGGATTTTTTTTTCTAATGGTAGAGCAAAAATGGCATAAATGTTTCTTAATTTCCTACTTCCGGTTGCTTCAAAGAGCAATGGAGGCTCACATCTATCTCCTTTGTGTAGAACAGGCAGTCAATTAATGAAAGAACACATGGGCTCCTGGTCCAGTTTCCTCAGTTCATCTTGCTTCCTACTGCTGAGAGAGGAAAAGGCAAATGTTAAACCCTGCTGAAAAACATTAAGAGGAGCCCTGGTCCTTGAACCACCTCTAGGAGACATGGCATTACATTTTTCTGTTTCCTAGGAAACCAGTTTCATGTAAAACTATATTCTTTGTCTTCTGCTCTTTGCAAAATTGTTTGAGCCATCATATCTCATAAAAGGTTGCTTCACAGGCAATTTGAACAGCATTAAAAAAAGCTTAATCTGCAGTTTGCTACAGTGAAGGCGATATACCTTTATGGGAGGTTGAATGTTTCAGATTGTGTATTTGCTGGAAACGGATAAGATTATGCTGTTATTGCTGGAGCGGCCGTGAAATCAAATCTTGTTGTCTTTTCCCCTTCCAAATTACAAGTCTACCCTTCCTCCCCCTCAATATGCCCAGGTTGCTTTTAAAATAACCTCCTAAGATGGTTGTAGGAGATTCTTATCATTACTTACACAGGGGAGCATTAACAAAGTCCCCCTCTCAGTCCCCACTCGTCTCTATTCTCTGCTAAGAGCTGTAAGCACATCTTTAGTCCCCACAAATGATATGCTTATGTACCTTTCATGCCACTCTGGTCAGAGAGCCCCCACATACCTGCTCTGCAGTAGTAGGTCAACTCTGATTCCTACTCCACTCCCTGTGCAGGTTCTTCTGTCATTTTGTTTTTGTGAATGACTTTGGATCTGAATGAGTCCTGGGGTGGAGATGTAGTAAGGGTCAAATGGGAGGGCATCAGAAGGTTTTGTGGTTTTGTTTGAAGCACTTGGAATTTCAACTACTAACTTTATCTCAGAAGCTAAGGCCCTTTGAGAAACAGGATGCAGGCCTCAGCAGGACTGACGTGGGTGTGCACATGTGGACTAGCTGCAGGATTGGGTGCACGTTGCCACCATGTATTGTGGGAAGAGTGTTGATGAGGGATTAGTTTGACTCCTGTCTCTCACGTTGTTAATCACTGGTTCCTATAGTGTAGGCTGTCTCTTGGTTTTTATTAGTCACTCTTGGTCATGTTTAAAACGGGTCTCCATCCCACCTAATGAGACGTGAGGACTGAGAGCCTTGGTTACAGGGTCACCCAAACGCATACTCCAGATCCAGTAATGACTAGCTTGGTGTGAATGAGAGAAAACTTTTAAGTTTCTATACTAGAGTTGCTAGATGTGCCAAATGGAAATAGTACAGGCTACCCACCTGATAGGATTCCTGTGAGGATCAAATAGCCTACTGTCCAGAAAACAGCTAGGCTAGTGCCAGAACAGTGAATGTGCAATTTATACCTCAACTAACATTACGTCTACAGCAACTACTAGCAGTAATTTTGTCTCTGTGGTGCATGGAACCTCAACTCCTACTGTCTGCTAATGAGCTCTCTGTTTAGCAAATGATTCCTGAGCACCTAGAGTTTGCTAGGCTCAGTGTAGAATGTAGGCTTGCAAAGTGAGAAATATAAAATTATCACTCTCGAAATCCTGATGGCACAAGGGTGAGCAAAACTTTGTGATAGGCAGTAGAAACTTACAGGCAGAGGGTGCTCTGAGAGTCAGGAGGTGCTCTGAGAGTCAGGAGTACACCACAGCAAGGAGTTCAGCAAAGGCTTGCTGAGGACAGGGGTCTAAGCTAAGAGCCTGTGAGTGTATGTCCTGGTTGGCTACTGTATCTTTACAATGCACAATAAGATATGTATGACTTTATATATACAAAGAGGGACAGATGGATGACTTCTTACAGTCTCCATTATCCCTTTTTTAACTAAGTATTTAATTGATAAATATTGAACTTATGTTCTGTGTATATAATGATTATTTGATACAAATATGACCATTTGATATATATGCATATTATATATATACATATATATCTGAGTGATTACCACAATCAAATTAATTAATGTATCTATCATGCCCATGCTATACATTAGATCCCTACAAATTGTTCATTGTGTAACTAAAAGTTTATACCCTTTGATCTACATTTGTCTATTTTCACTCTGTAGGGTTGTTGGCCAGTATCTGCTCCATCAATGGGCACAGCTGCTTCAGGAGGTGGAATGCAGGGGAAATCCAGGCACCACTGGGAGTCACCAAAGAGTAGAGAATGGATTTGGGGTCCCTTGGGCTGGGGATAGTGTCTAGCCCAGGGTGGGGGTGGGGTGGAGGGTGAAGGGGAGCTCCAGCTTGTCCCAGCAGAGATGATTGTCCTTAACTTGTCAGCAGCAGGCATGGTGACCATTGTGACTGGGAGCACAGAGGACCTTCTATGAGAGATTAGGCTGCAGCTCTGTAGGTGAAGGCCTTCTTCACGGCTTTCCATGGTGGATCTTGGTGAAAAGAGACAGTCTATGGTTCTAAACAGTTTTTTTGTCATGGCAGAAAGCAGATATGTAAAACCATACCCCACTTCTCAGGGTGGACCTGAGATTAAATACCTTTTGCAGGGAGGACTGTCTGGGAAGGGAAGCTTATTGGCTAAGCCCTCTGGCCCTCTAGGTACCTCATGAGCATGGAGAATTCTGTTTTGGGCCTTCGTGACTGTGGTTACATCTCTTTTATGTTACAAGCGTAGCATGTGTTCCAAGTCAGGAATCTGGCAGGGAGCTGGGAGTTACCTAAGCCTCAGGTGTGTGCCCACAGAGTCTCCAAGTCTCCACCTGCTCTACCTTACCAAACTTCCTGGCATGATTCTGTGTCCCACGTCACTCTACCCTAGTTCCTAGCAACTGTCATTCTGCCTTGTTTCTGAAAGCCAACTTTGTATACATTCCACACACTAGTAAGACTCAATAGTAACTAGTTGCTGACTTATTTCACTTGACATAATGTACTTTTAGTTTATCCATGTTGTTACAAAAGATAAGATTCCCCTCTTTTATGACTTAATAATATTCTTCTGTTGGGTGTGCACTGAATTTGCTTTTATCTTTCCATTCTTGGATATCTTGTCATTACATTGATTTCATCCCTCAGATATCTACTCAGACTTGGGATTTATGGATTCTATAGTAATTCCATTTCTAAAATTTGAGAAAGCGCCATATTATTTCCCATAATAGCTTTCCAACATTTCGAGCAGTTACAGTTTCTCATAAAACTTGTTTGTTTTTTTAATAGTCCATATTCCAGCAGATGTGATGTCATGTCTCATTGTGGTTTTGAGGTGCTTTTTCTGGAGTTTAGGAAAGTTGATCACCTTTCGTACATCTACTGGGTACTTGTGTGTCTCCTTTGGATGGTCTGTTCTGTTTTTAGATAGGTTGTTTCCTTTGATCCACTAAATTTTGTGAATTACTTGTATATTTAAAATTTTTTATTGGATATTTTATTTATTTACATTTCAGATGTCATCCCCTTTCTCCATCACCCTCCCCCAGAAAACCCCATCTCACCCCCCCTCCTCCTTTTTGCTTTTATACCATTTTAATTACATGCAAGTATTAAGGTCAGTTCTAGGTTGATGAACTAGCAATACAATAGATGCAAATAGTCAAGGAACAAGCAAGACAATAAATACAAATAGTCAAAGAACAAGCAAGGCAATAAACAAAGTTCCATGATCACTCCCATGATCACTGTTTCTAAGGGCTTATCAGGATGACCAAAATATCTGAGCCTAATTCTCTGTCCTAGCCCAAAGTCATTTTCATGTCTGAAGCCTACTTCTTTGTTCTAGCCTAAGATTTAGATTCTTCCCTGAAATTACTTCTTTGTTCTAGCCTAGTATATTTTAAATTTTAATACCTCTTTTAAATATATGATTTACAAATATTATTTTATCCATCTATAAGTTGACTTTTCTTTGTGTTGTTTGATTACCTTGCTGTATAGAAGCTTCTTAGTTTGATGTACTTTCACTTATATATTTTGTTTTTGTTGCGTAGGTTTCATAAAAAAAAAAAACAACAAAACATTGGTAATGCAAATTAATGTCAAGGAGCCATTTTCCCCTAGTTTTACAGTTTCTGATCCTACAATCAAAATGTTTTATTACCAGTGTTTTTTTTTTTTTTTAATGATACATACCATTGGATTTTAGCACAGCATCTGGGCTATTTAGTTTTACCTGTCAACTTGATACAACCTGGACTCATCTGGGAGAAGCCTCTTAAAGAGGAATTATCCATATCGACTTAGCCTGTGTGCATGTCTGTGAGGGATTGTCTTAGTTGCTAATTGAGGTAGACCCACTTTAATATGTATGAGGCATTGTTAAAAATAGATTTGAGGTAGACCCATTCTCATATGTGCAAAGTACTATTTCATGGGTTTGGCACTGGAGCAGAGAAAGTTTGCTGAATCCTGAGGAAGGAAAGCTGTGTATAATACCTCTTTGCATTTGACTGTGGAAATGATGTCACTAGCTGTTTGAACTCTTGCTCCAACTGCAATCATGAAGTCTAAACTGGAATTGTAAGCTAAATAAGCCCATTTCTCAACCAAGATGCCTTTTATCTTCTATCACAGAAACACAAGTGAGACTAAGATAACCTGAAATCCTCATTTTTGCATCTCCCTTAATATTCAGTGCAGTCCTGGGATACACCACCCTCAAATGATTTCCGGAAGAATTCATACCTCTACCCTCCATAAGCTCATATATTTGAGTTCTTAGTCATCAGGGTGTAGCACTACTTCGAATTGGGTGGTGTGAGGTAGGTATGGCCTTGTTGGAAGAAGTGTGTCACTTGAGGTGAGCTTTGAAGTTTTAAAAACCCAAGTCAGGCCCAATGGCTCTCTCTCTCTCTATCCCTGCTGCCTGCAGATCCAGATATAGAACTCTCAAGCCACTTCTTCAGCACCATGTCTGTCTGCATGTCTCCATGCTCCTGCCATGATGAAAATGGACTATTCCTCTGAAACTGTAAGCAAGCCACAATTAAATATTTTCCCTCACGATTGCCTTGATCATGGTATCTTCATAGCTATAGAACACTGACTAAGACAGAAGTTGGTACCAGGGAATGGTGGATTACTGTGATGATGTTTTGTGTTGGAAGAATGTGGACTTTGTAACTTTGTATTAGGAAAGCAGTATAGTGTTTTACTCAGGGCTTAATGGCCCCTACTCATAGGAATGTGGAAAACAGTGGTGCTGAGAGCATGTAGATTATGGCAGCCTAGCTGGAGAGAGGGAGGGTTTCAGGGGAGAAGAATATTAATAAGTGGCCTAGAGACCATTCTTGCAATATTTTGGCAAAGAATGTGACTGCTTTCTGCTCTTGTCAAAAAACCAAAAATCTGTCTGAGGCCAAATTGAAGAGTTTCCAATTAATGGCTTTGGCAGAGGAGATTTCAAGACAGACTAATATTGAATATGTCATATAGTTATTAGTGGCTACTTTTATATACATCTATATTAAAAAGGAGCAAGGAAAAATATAAAATGTACAGTTTAAGGAGAAAAGGAGCACTAGCAAGTGTAATAGAGCAAAGTTCAATGCTCAAAGAGATTAAAAGTTTGAAGGAAAGCTTGAAGCTAAATGGAATCAAAGGGCGGTGACCTCATTGCAGGAAGTCACCCAGCCAAGCTTATAACTTGTGAAAAGGAATTAAAGAGAAGCTTAAGCAGTGAAGAAAAATATCTGAAACAAACCTGATCTAGATGTGTTTGAGTGAGAAGGCAATGTACCAGCCCCAGCAAGCAGCATAACTTGGCAACTTTATCCACCTGGTTACTCTGGCTTTAGAGTCAATATGAGAAAGGGGTTATGGAATCTTTCCCCACAATTAAGGAAAGCTTCTGAGGCCAGGCATGTGTCGAGAGTGTTCCTGCATGGATGACCAGAGAAGCCTTGCATGAGGCTGTTAAAGGGAAGCCTGGGTTTTGTTGGAGACTCCAAGATATTGAAGATTGCCAGAGTTGGAGAGCTGGAGACCTGAAGAGTACTTTGATATGAGACACTGAGATGCAAAGTTTAGAGTTTGCCCTGCTGGTTTTTGGTCTTGTTTGGTCCAGTATTCCCTCACTATACTTCCTTTCCTCCCTTTTGGAATAGTAATATGTATTCTGTACCACCATATCTTGGAAGTATGTGATCTGGGTTTTTTTTAAAATTATAATTGTATAGAGGTTACAGTTAAGAGTTAGTCTTGAATCTCAGAAGCAACTTTGAACCTTTAAGCAGTGTTAAGACTGTGATAAAATATGGGGACTTTTGAAGTTAGACTAAACACATTTTGAATTATGATATGGCTACAAGCCTATTATCTTAGTTAGGGTTTTACTGCTGTGAACAGACACTATGACCAAGACAACTCTTATCTGGACAACATTTAATTGGGGCTGGCTTATACAGGTTCAGAAGTTCAGTCCATTATCATCAAGGTGGGAGCATGGCAGCATCCAGGCAGGCATGGTGCAGGAGGAGCTGAGAGCTCTACATCTTCATCTGAAGGCTGATAGCAGAATACTGACTTCTAGGCAGCTAGGACGAGAGTCTTAAAGCCCACACCCACAGTGCCATACCTACTCAAACAGGGCCACACCTTCTAATAGTGCCACTCCTTGAGCAGAGCAGATACAAACCATCACAATCTCCTCCCTGGCACACTTCCCCTAACAAGGCCATACCTACTCCACTAAGGGCACACCTCCAAATAATGTCACTTCCTGGGCCAAGCATGGTTAAACAACCACACCTATGGAGGACAGGGAGTAGAATGTAGTGGTTTGAATAAGAATGGCTCTCATAGGCTCATATATTTGAATGCTTAGTTATTTGGGAGAGACACTACTTAGACGGATTGGAAGTTGTGACCTTGTTCCAAGTTAATGTATCATTGGGGGTAGGTTTTGAGGTTTCAAAAGCCCAAGGTAGGACTAGGGACCTTGACTAATACACACCCCTTCCTGCAGGATGTAGACCAAAGTGTTCCCCACCACCCATGAGATCTGTCCTTACAATTATTGAGTATGCTCCACTAGCAGTTACATCTTTTCCTGCTTTGCATTGTTTGAGAATTGATCACAACTAGAAAAACTTGAGTTGGGGATTGGGAACAACATATTGACTGATAAGCTGTCTCCATGACCTTGGACCATATGTTGTAGAACAAGTATAGTCTGGTCTCATCCAGTGAGATAATAACCTATGCCTCCTGCCTTTTTCCCCACATCTGTTAAAAAGAAGCAGTGTATAATTGAACAAACACTCATGTCTGCATTTATTCTTCCCTAAAATGAAGGTATTGAATTAGGCCTTTCAATATTATGACATAGTAATGAATACTATTTTTGGCATAATGCTTTAGAATTTTTCCCTTGCAAAGGAAGTCATGAACTCTTGGGATGTGAGAGAGAGGTACAGTTGAGATGGAGTGAGTGAGTCTTTTTTCTATCCGAGCCATTTTGCAGTAGAAAATGAAGCACTTTAAGTTTGGGGCATGGCAATACTGAAGATGCCCTTGGGATATATAACTGTAAACATAATCAGTTTAAGTGCAAGTCACCAAAATGGATTGGCAAGCCAAGGTTACCAGGCCAGCATGACCTGGGGCAGAAAGTATAAGATTCCTGGTCCAAAGGCAGTGAGTGAATTTACAGAATAGTCCCTGGATAGATTCCTGGGCCCTGGTTCTCAAGGTCTGAGCATTCTATACAGGCTGCAGGCAAACTAAGTATGGTAGAGCCCTGGGCCACAGGAGAGGTAGTTTTATTTAGACTATCCCTTTGGGAATGGGTACATTGAAGGATTTCTGCCCCTTGGCCACCATGTGGACACATAAAGTAGAGATGCCACAATGAAACAGAAACAGAATTGCTTAGCCTTCTAGGCAGGCCAGTATGGCTTGCTTAGCCAGGAACCACTGGTTGATTTTCTTTTTAGGTAAGAAGAAGCTGGAATGAGGGGAAAGAGAGAGAGGGGTGGGGTTTGGGGGGATTTTCGTTATCAGCAAGATGGGAACTCAGTTGTTTGATTTGGCAATGTAGAGGGCACTGGAAAGGGGAGATGGAATAGGGTTTTGACTGTTGAACCTTTGGCTGGTTTGATTTCTGCACACTCCTGTGAGGTGGACAGGGAGGTGTCACTAAGCCTGTTTTTCAAGTGAGAAAGAGAACAGGCCAGAAATTTGAATTCCTGTTCCGCATGGTGACCAAATGTCCCAAACAGTGACCCACAGGCAGCAGATTTGGCTCTCTTCTCAGCTGTCTTACACTGTGAAGGCAAAGTGCCAACTACTCAATTAGGAATGATTGTTCTTAAGCTTTTAGGGGTGGGGCTTGGAGCATTTCTTTCTCACAGTATTCCCTAACCTCTCCCCCACACACAGGCAAACAAACATATGCACACAATATACACATAAAGATACATACACATAGACTCACAAACACATAATCATATATACACACATACACACACACAAACACACACACACACACACACACACCATCCAACCCCACACACCCACAAATGCTGAGCTATGTCTGTTGCTGGCCAGGTAAGGAGAAAGAGGATTGTTTTGGGGTAACTCTTTCCTAGACACAAAATAATCCTTTTGGCTTCTTGATTAGAACGCCCAGCCAAACAGATTGAGTGACAAGGAAAAGTTTTTGATCTTGCTATTATAGTCACCTAATTAAAATGAGATGCAGATGCTCTGGCACCTAGTAATTTTCACCTCACTTACTTTGGCTGCAATTACAGCCCTTCCCTACTGACTTACACTGTTTAAATTACACAGAGGAAATATGACTATATACCTGTTTCTATTCATACATATACGTCTAACACATTCTCTATTCTTCTGAAGCAAGAAATGTGATCACAGGCTTTCTTTTCACCCTGGAAAGAGAGGAGAATAAATCTTTGGTTCTTAAGTAAAATTAAAATGCCAATAAGAGTTCAAATCAGCTGACATCTACACCAACCTTCAACAGACAAATTCACACACACACACACACACACACACACACACACACACACACACACACACACACACAGAGTCTTGGCTCCAAGAAAGGAGGAGGCATGCATTCAGCCATGGTGATCCACACTCTGAAATATATAACTTCCCTTTCAACATTAACTGGCTATTGACTCTCACCCTTTGGATCAGGGAAAGTTAATTGCTTCCAAAGTTGTTACCCTTAATGAGAGCATAATTAAGCAAACAGCATTGCAGTGCAGGTGGGATTACATACATGTTTTATGCCCAGTTACTGTGGTTGTAGTTGATCACAATCAAGGCTTCTTATTCACCACAATGCACGTTTGTATATAGAGACAAGCTTACATAGATTAGAAACAGGTCTTTAATTGTCTAACAGCAAGTAAACAAGACACTGAATAATCAGTGTAAAGAAAATAGTGAGATCCGAGGAATGTCCACCTTCATCTTCCTGTCAGCAGGATCTTAGGTCATCTGCCCAGGGCTGGAGGAGCCCAGCTTCTTCAGAGTGCCGTAGAGAAGTCTAGCCTCGTGACTGTCCAGCTGCACGGCCTGCAGACAATAGGAAAGACAGTCCAGTCTACCCTGTAGAGTGCGTTGCTTTAGGTTACTTCCCCTGAGAGGTCTAGTCTATGGCTGTTACAACATAAAGCTTGGGGCCCGGATGCGGAGGAGTAAAATGTGAACAGATGTTGACTTCTGTGTCTTGATATGTTGTTCTAGGAGTGTAAGCAACTTAACTTCACATCATCCTGTGGGGCCCGAGAGGTGACAGTCGACATTCCTTCCACACTTTTCTTCTCCTAGCTACCTCCGTCCTTTGTAAGAAGGAGGTTGAGAAATTTCTCCAAGCTCCCAGGTGTAGGATGTTTTTGGTCTGCTCCTCATGCAGCCTGGTTTCTTTTAAGCTTCTGAAACTTCTTTCAAGACTTGTGTGACAGGCACAGGAGGAAGCAGCCACCAAGCCTGAGTCTTTTGTCCTTTTCCCCACTTGGATTTAGGCTGTCACTATGTCTGAAGTGGCAGAGTCCACCCTTATAAGGGTAGTCATCATGTTTAACTCTGGCTTTTCCTTTCTCTGCTTTGTTGATAGTTCTTAATAACATGGCTGGCCAAAAGACTCTGCAGACACAGGAAGGAAGAGTTGTGTTCTTTAATTATGGAAAAATATTAGAGCACAATGGCCTTAAAATAGAACATGTGCACTGAGTCCTTATTTGGGGGACTTTATTGTTGTGATCATCCCTCTTGGGAATCCTTGTAGGAGTCTCTTCCCTTTCAGTGAGGAGGATAATTGTGTAACTCAAGGTGTCCCTGAGAGAGCTGCAGGGATGATGTCAACTCAAGAGCTTGTGAAACATGACTACATTTCTACTAAGTGCTGTCCTAAGAGGTCCCTCCCTGAATTCCACTTTCTGTAAAATGGGGATGATCATGTGCCTACTGTCCATCACATTAGGCTAAGACCAAAATCAAGGGTTATAATGGACAAGATGATGCTTGCAAATTATTATGCTAAATATGCTAAAATTTGCATATCATGCTTTTCAGTAATTGAGAACCATGACCCTCTCTGGGCAGCAGGACCATTCCTCTTTTATTTAAAAAAGAAAAAGAAAAATAAAGGTAGCCCTACTGTTAAAATTCATACTTTCCCTTTGGCAGGACACTAGCTATGCAAAACATCCAGTGGCCACATCAGAGAGTGGGCACAATATTTTCATTGAGAGCAGGCCACTTTCTCACCTCCCTTATGCATGCACACAGAGCTGTCATGACACTCAAGAAGTGTTGTCCCTATCAGAAGGAACTTAGGACCCCTGGCTCAAAAGTCTTTGTGGTTGGTGTCTCAGTATCTAGGATTGTGCTCAAGGTCACCTTCATCTGTTTTTATTGTTGTTGGAAACCACCAATGAAAACAGCTTCTGATTTTGTGGATACCTATTTTCCCCTTTCATTAGCTTTCCTTATTTGGACCATTATTACAGAGGGCTAGCAGGATGGAGGACTTGCCTTGGGGATGATGCTAATGAATCTCCAGAGAGTCTTCTTTCTGAAGGTGATTAGGGAGAATGAAGAAGCTGTTAGCCACCTCAGCTGGTGTCACTGACTATAAGGGACTTACATAAAGCACCTGGGCAGCCTCCTCCGTTTACATTTCTGAATTTGTAGTTCATCACGACTCCCCTGAAAAGTGCTTAGGTTGAACCCAGGTTTACCACGAAAAGAGAAGAAAGTGCTCCTGATGGGACTACCTTCAGATGACACTGGTTCTGTGGTTGTGACCTATGTAACTGTTTTGGTTCAAGAAAAAAAGCCGCAGCAATAGAATTTATGTGTGTGTGCATGCACATGCATGCTTTCTGAAGGAGCTGAGAAACCCTGTGCAAGTCAGCTGCCTCCCTTGATTTGCTCAAATTTCATTTCCATTACTACCAGGACATCTGCACATTTTTTTTTTCTGCCCAGCCACATTTAATGCACATCAGTTCAGCCCTAACCCTCCACTGAGGTCAACCTCCCCCATCTCAGGGGATATACAATACTCTAAATGGAATATTGAAGATCCCCATCTGTCTGGTAGTCCCGATCAATAGATGTGAGCCCTTCCATCCTGCTTCTGTAGGAGAGACATGTCACCGCCTGGTTTTAAGACAAGCGTGAGATGGAGTTTCTGAGGGTTACTGGTCCAAACGCCCAGCTGTCACCGGGCTGAGCCAGGGAAAGGATTATGTTCTTAATCACATTACTTCATTTCTGTGGGCTTCTTTTAAATTCTTCCTGTCCCTTTCCCTCCAGCCAAATGGCGCAGAGTCTGAAATCAGAGCTGCCTTTCTGACACGTTCACTTGTTGAAGGACTTTGTTTTGAAAGAGCCTTTGTACAGATAGCAAAACCCGTGTACTGAGGTTTGGGTCATCATGATTGGCTTGTGCCAAATTGCAAGGCTGAGTTTACCTGACATGGAACCTAAGGAAAGTCAGGTCCAACATGCCCTCTCTGGACCAGGGAAACAGTCACTCCTTAAGCACAACAGTTAAAGACACCCTGCAGAAACCCTCAGTCTTGTTAACAAGCACCCAAGCAAGCAAACACAGCAATTAAAAATCAGGTTGTCTGAGGTGTTTATTTTCCCTCCATCTAAGTGGGGACATCCCTGGGGCTCCAGCTAAAATACTTGATACACCTGTTCTGCCTCAGTTGCCTCCTTGAAAGACCAGTACCAGCTGACAGCAGCAGACGGCCTCAGATAAATATAAGGTTAGCTTGGTAGGATGGTTTACTTCAGACCTAGAGTTCCTGCCCACCCCTTGCCTTAGCAGAGATAAAGGTTTCCAGTATGCTTAGCTTGTGAAAGAAGGACTGAGGTGGAGATGCCCCTGAGGGAGGGTATCAGGTCTTTCTATCAAATCTTGCTCCAAGGATCCGAGTGAGTCGGAGTAGGAGACAATGGGCTTGTGTTCTGCTCAGCTCCTCTGTATCAGTGTTGGGATCACTTGTAAATCCTTCCCTGGGTCTTATCTTCCCCCATTATTATTATTTAAAATGAACCAGCTGTGGCCCATCCTTTCAGTTCTGTCAGAGGACACTTGGGGACAACTGGGCAGGACACACTTGTAAGAAGGAAGTTTTTGTCTGGCTTTGAAAGGACGATTTCAGAGTGGCTTTCTGTTTTCTAGGCGTGGGAGCCGGATGAGGGCTTTTGCTTTAAGTTGCTCCTGTCAGTGGGGCACATCACTTGGCACATTTCCAGCGCCTGCACCCCTGCCCTGGGACCAGCTGTTTTCCACATTGCTGTCTGGTTGCTTTTTAAAAGCATAGATACACGTGTTGCTCTATATTCTCCAAGCAGGGAAGGGTCCTGGTGCTCAGCAGCTAAAATCCTAGCATATAGGAGTCAGGCTTTCCAGTCCAGGTTCTCACAAGCGCTGCTCAAATCTAACCAAACTTTTCCTTTCCCAAACAGAACCCAAGCTACCTCCTCATAAGCTAGCCCCTTTCTGCGCTAGCTGGGCAGAGAACACTTCCTTTAAGAATCAGTTCAAAGGTGGTCATGTGACCTAGGTTCTGGGAAACCGTTCAGCACTCGATCCTTACCTTTAAATGGTGATTAAAGAATCTCTACTAGTTTCTCTCTGCAAATGAGGAGACAGAGACCTGTCAAATCTGTGCCTAATATGTTGTCAATTATGAGTGACAAGGAACTTCAAGGAACACAGCTAGTGAATATGGTCAATTACATGATATGCTCAGAAGAAAATGTGGTTATGATACTTATTCACAGATACAACTTTTATATACCAATACAAACAAGTATGAAAGAGCACAATCAGAAGTGATTTATGAAAAGATGACTGGGCCAGACCAAGGCATTACTCTGGATGTGACCTGAACCCCACCCTTCAGCTTTCTCACACTCAATGGCTTACAACGTGTTTTTACTACTAAAGGTCAGAAGGAAAATACGTTAGCCAAAGACTTGTTTAAATAATTGTTTTTAAAAAGCCTCCAGAGGGGAAAAATCCAACACAGGCATTTCATAATGTTATTCTGAAGGAGGGAAGGAAAAAAAGCTCTTCATCCCATATATAACTCAGCCCTCTTCCCAGTTACAGGAAAGCAATGCTGACAGGGAGCACTTCCAGAAGCCTCCACCTTATCAATATGTAAGAAGGCTGAAGTCACATCTGTGCAAGGATCTATTTTTAGTGGACCCTCCATACTAAAATCCTAGCCTTGATCTCTTAAACTATCAAGCCTACCATAAATGTTTGATGATGAACAAGCCCATAAAAGGAAAGCACATGAAATGAATAGAGAGAGTCAACGCGTGCTCTGCCTTTTAATTACAGAGGCTTCCACTGAAATCCTGCTCCAGGCTGGGTACAGGCAGAGAAAACACATCAATAAGCTGGGTGGAGGGAGCAGGGTGAGGAGGCTGCAAACAAATATGTCTAACTATATGGTTATTTATAATGAGGAAACCAGAGAGAGACAGAAGGAAGAGAATCCTATCCTAAGAGGGCAGGGGCAGGACAGCAGCTAAAGAATGAAAACTAAAGACATAAACAAAAGCATTCAGGACACAAAAGATAACGTAGAACAGTCTGGTTTTATTACTCTTAAGTAATAGAGCCCTTTCCTTGATTTTTCACTCTTCCCCCTCTCTTTTTCATTCTCTTTTTTCTTTCTTTCTTTTTTTTTTTTTACTACATACATTGAACTGTGAATCAGATGTTAGGGTGTGTGGAGACGGAAGGAAAACTGGTGACATCACAATATTTTTACAACTTTACAACCAATGTGAGTCTGTGTTTGTTGCATCAACAATTGTCAAGCCAGGGAGGAAAGCAAAGGCAAAGGCACGCTCAGGTTTATGGACAATCTCCCCACTCCCCCATCCCTAACGCAAGGTGAGGGCAGAAAGGGAGAGAGACAGGGAGATGCAGAAGACCTGCTCAATACATGTGGTACTGTAAGGTTAACACCAAAAGTAGTGGGGTGTGAGATGCAGGAATGTGGGTTTCCACACAGGTCTCCTTAACACAGTTGAGGCAATGGTGACTATTAACATGGGCATGAGGTTGGAGTAATACTCTTGGAAGTCAAATGGGAAAAGAGGGTATCAGGGTGGCTGACATGCACCTCCTTTTTAATTTTTGTATTTATGAAGAAAAGGAAAGGGAGAAGACAGTGTCTGTTTCTAGAAAAGTCTTCATGGTTTCAGGGTACAACAATTACAGATCATGAACAATGACTCCTCTAAAAAGCAAAACAAAACCTTGTGATGTCTTACATATACCAAACAACAGTCTAGATGGTCTGAGGCAAGTCTTGGAACAAAGGGTTATGCACCTGTCCTCAGCTGTACACTGGGGGCTCTGTGGAACTGCTCAGATGGTGGGTACAATATATGAGTTTTGAATAACCAATTCAAATTTGTCCTTGTCAATCTTTCTCATTTATGAAAGTTGTTTATTATTATTATTATTATTATTTTATTTTAAGGACAAAACCAAACCCAAATCAAACTGGAAAAAGAAAGAGACAAAGAGACCACCAAATAAACTGTTTATATGAAAACAATGCTCTTGGTTTACAGTGTGCAGACAATTCTTTTGTTCATGATAGAGTAAACAAAGGCTCCTGTGTGCTTTAGCAAATGAAAACCAAGGGAAGGGGCAAAAAAAAAAAAACAAAAAAAACCCACACACTACCCTTCCCAACCCTCTACAAACAACAGATAAAAGAATTAAAGAACAAAAAAACAGAAACAAACAAAAAAATTACTTTTGCCCCAGAAATGGATTTTACAGCATCCATTGTGGTTTGCTTGTATTTTGGGGTACCCATTAATCACAGCAGGGACCAGCCTGCCAGGTCTATTTCCTGGTTGATTCTCTGTGCATCGCCTGTGTGTGCTGAAGGCACAGCTTGGAGACTCCTCCCAGTAGCCTCCCCAGTCACCACAGCAAGCTCCAGTCAGTGGACACAGCAGAAAGGAGAGCTGGGACTTTAGTCCCTTCTCTGCTGGCTCAGAAAGATGTTACCATATTGAAATGATCTGGGAATATAAGGGAGGATTGGGCTCTGGGAAAGGGGATTTTTCCACCTACAACACTGGGGGTCCATGCTCTGCAGCACAGCCAAAGGGTGGTTGGAGTTGGCACAACGGAAGGCAGCATGAACTAAAGGGCAGCATGAACCCAGCCTTTGACATTACAACCGTCACTACCACGTTTGTTCCATTTGCTTGTCTCCAATCTTCCAGAGGGCTGAATTGAGGGCAGGGTTTAAATAAATATCTGCCTTTATTTCAAGTAGGAAAAGAAAGTTGATCATAACGACAGTTTACAAGTGTATACAACTCAGGGTGTAAGGCACAAATTTACATGTGGAAAACAGGCTATTCACAGATGTAACCTCATGAAACACCCGTGTGATCAAATCATTAATTTATGCAAGGTAGCAGCCAGCATATTAATTAGTTCCCACAGTTTGTGGATTTTTGTTTGCTGTCTCACATGCAAGGTGAAATGAGATGGAGTGGAGGTTTTCACAAGCTAGTGCCTTCCTGATGGTGGGATCCTCAGACAAAGCCATGTTTACAGCAATGGGGCACAGGTGCCATTCTAAACATTTCTGTCCTGGCTGGAAGGTACACTCTGGAAGGATTTTTAAACATTTTTTTTTTCATCTTGGCCAGAAACCTAACTGACAAATTAACTAGATTTAAATAAATATTCCTTCCCAGCACTTTCCTTTAGCTACTGACCCAATAGTCCAAACACAAAGCTCAGAATTCCAGCTCCAACTTATTTACTCAGTGAATTTATTGTAAAAATAAACTCAATTATTCCAGTTAATGGATTTCACGTTAAATAGTTTTAACTTTCCACGGGCTTCTGCAGAGCTGTTCATACGGTGGTATTTGGAAGAGTCTTTTCCTTGAGGAAAAAGAAAGGGGTGAACAATAAATAAGAGTTACTTGCGTTAACGGTCACGTTATTCATTAAAAGCGAAGAGGAGCAGAAATCTATGACATCGTTGCCCAACATGGCATTTACCTGCTATAACAAAGCTGTAACACTGGTGGGCATTTCACAGTATCTGCGCATAGTAAACTTCTGCCATTGTTAAAGTCTGAGTTAGAATTATCAATGAATCCTTTATTATTATTTTTTTTAATTTTCATGATTTTTTTTAAAAAATGTATTTGTGTTTTAAAGTTTCGAACGCTTAGCCAAGTTTGGTAGCATCCTGTGTAGTCACGGACAAAATTTTGTGGTTGTTGTTTACCATTGTATGGGTGGTGGTGGTGGTGGTGGTGGTGGTGTGTGTGTGTGTGTGTGTGTGTGTGGTGCACGCATGTGAGTGTGGCCTGTGCCTGTGTTCATGTGGGGATGGGGTGGGGATGTGCTTTTGGCTCATGTTTGTGATGATACTGAAGTCTTTTGTGAGTCCGACCTGCTGTAGGACATGGAGGCGTGTGAAGGAAGAGAATGGAGGTGACTTGCTAAACCTTCACCAAACCACATGGCCCAATTTTTGAGAGTATCCCTGTGTCCCAGGAGGAGGACCCAGCGTCCTCAGCTCCTCCAGGGCCATCTTGGTCGGGTGGATACTCGAGGCAGTGGAGACCTTGCTCAGCTGGGTGGTTGCCTCGCCTCGTCTGATGCTTCAACTCCTGGCCCCCAACCCCTGGGATTATGTACACGCATCATTGGGCTTCATGGATGTGGAAAGGGGAGCAAAGGAAGGTTTGGGGGGTACATCTGGCTTTAGCGAGGGGGTACGCTTCAGCCCCGACCTCGTCAGTGAGTTGTAGGCATTGAGGCTGGGTTGCCTCGAAACAGTCACGGCCTGGCCAGAGGGCTGGGAGCTGTGCACCTGGATAGAGTCCACCCGCTGCGGGGCAGGAGGTGGGTTGTCTCCCCGGCCAAAGCTCTGGTTCCTGGAGAGGTGGGAGGAATTGGAGGAGTTAGTATTGTTTCTTTTGAGAGTGGTAGCCTGGTGGCTTCTCGTGAGCGAGTTCGTGGGGTAGCTCCTCTTATATTCAAGCCCGTAGGAAGAGGAGTGTTGCATTTCCAGCCGCTTGCTCAGGCCGGTCTGTGACAGTGAGGCTCCCGGGGGACCCAGGGAGGCCTCACGCTGTGGAACTTTGGGGGGCAGGGTGTCCAGGTTCTCCACAAGGTTCACCCCATGGTTGGGACTCTTGCTGCTCAGATGCTCTTTGATGGTCTTATACTCGAGGGTGGCAGCCTGGTCCTCCAGTGCCATCTGAGCCACCACCTCGCTCATTTTGGGCTGATCTACGTACTCATGCTGATAGCCCTGCTGCGTGATGGGCAGAACCACCACGCTGGGGATGTGGCTTGGGGAGGCCCGGAGGGGTAGGTCCGTGGGAATCACAGGAGAGCCCATGGGAGGCATGTCCTTGGTGCAGGCATTGATGAGGTTCTGGTTTCTCTCCCACTCGCGACTGCCACGGTTGGGTTTCCGCTTCTGCTGCAGCGTTGGGGTGGACTCCGGGGTGGGCAAGGCGGTGAGGTCTAGGTGGTGTTGGTCAGCCTTGATGAGCATCTTGGCTGTGTTGCTAGGCGTGGCCAGCTTACCGTTGTGCATGAGTGGTGTGAGAATGGCCTCGGGCTTTGGGTCCTTGGACTGGGTGTCCCCAAAGAGGCCACTGAGTTTGGTGACACTGCTCATAGATCCCCGACGCGAGTGGGTGAGCTCTTTCTCCTTACGCTGCACGACTGCCACATCTTTGCGCCGGTGATCGCACACACAATACACGATGATACCCGAGAAGACGGCCCCCATGACAAAAGCCAGAATGACTGCAATGGCCAAGAGGGTGACAGGAACGAGCTGGTCGTTGCTTTTGAGGTAACTTTCCCGAATCACTCCTGTAATAGACATCGCACATGGCGTTAAGAAACGAGAAGCACACTGGGAGGCTTACCGGTGTTTGGCAATCACACTGTTAATTAATAACAGTAATAAGTGACGATAGCACCTCTGCATAGCTCATCTTCAGGGCGCAGCTTGCCAAACATTAACTAATTAATCCTCCCTGCCCCCACACCACCCCAGCCAGCCCTGGGATGTGTACGTAAATCGATTTATTTGTTGCCTTCTTTTGTGGCTTTCCTTCTCTCTGGTACAGATTTTTCAACCTCTTTCTAAGGACAATGGCTGGCAGGGTCAAAATGTATTTATCTGTCTTTTCCTTTTGCTCTTTTCCACCTTCTATAGAATTAGAATAAATGAGCTATTTGGGTCTAGAGGAAGTAGCAACAATTTTATGCATGTTAAACGAACAAATCACACAACAATCCAGGTTTCCCATTCAGTCTTTTCTTGATGACTACCTTCTGACAGGGGGCCCTGTCTGGAGAAAGGCATGTTTGCTTTTGAATCTACAAAAGGATAGAGGGGTTTATGTCACCACAGTGAAAAATAGCTGAAGCTCACAGGTTACAATATTTACATTTATTTTGCATAAAAAAGGAAAACCCACACTCAATTTCAGGTAAATATGCAGCAGAACTGAAAGAATATTTAAATCAGGGCCCGTTATGGGCTTGTAACATGTCAGGTCCCATTATTACTCTTAGGGCTTGCTGTCACCATGAGAGTCTTCAGCAGAGCTGATCTCTTCGATTTAATAAAAATTATGTGGCTACCCCTGTCTATTATCTTCCACTACATTAACCAAGAAGCTTCGTATCTGAAAAAAAAAAAGGTTGCTTTTCTACCCTGCTTAATCAGTCAGCAAGCTGAGCTCCTCTAATCAAATGCAAACACTGGAGCTTTTATTTTTTAATACCAAGCGTGAACAGACATCACAACCCTCAGATCCTAAGTGCTTGATGCCGGTAGCTAAAAAACATAAAGTCTCAAATACTTCCCATCCCTGCCTCTGGAGAGTGAGGGAACATGAATACATTAGAGGCACTGCATGAGGGAGGGTAAACACTGTTCCTATTATGGGAAGATGGCAAGACAGAAAATGTACCTTGTCTGGTCTCTGGAGACACATTTTTCACCTGCTAAATCAACTCTTTCTGGAATATGTTAAATGTGCTTTACTGGCAACTGTGAGGGGCACTGGATTAGAAAGAGACGAAATAAGGAAAACAGTCTCTATCTATTCCTAAACTTCTGCCATTCGACCCTTAAACTTCTGCTGATCATTGCTGTTACATTTTAAAATGTCACAGCCTAGATCTAGAAGAAACAGCTCTGTCATGGGGGTGTTTCTGACTAAAATATTTTGATTACTAAAGTGAACGTTTCCAAACCCATAGTACCTAGCTGGAAGATCACAGTCTTGTCTCTCAAGGACCCTTTTATATTACGACATCATCACATGCGCTTGCTGGGGAGGTGGGGGGTGATTTTCCTGTGACAAAGAATTGTGACTTCCAGTGGGAGTAGACAGAAGTAGCAAACACCTTTTCAATGCAAGATTTTATGATTAAACAAATACCCTTGGTGATGGTGGGGAGGGGCAGACGAGAAACCCCAGGAAACACAGTGGAGATGGTAAGCTATTGAGTAATTTCTCAATGTGACACTTTTCAAACATTTCCAGACTTATATTCATGAGCTTTTTAAGAGCTAAAAACCAAAGAGAAGAAACAAAACAAAACCAAAAAATCCCAGCAGGGAAATGTGGTTCTAAGTCCCACATTATACATGTGGTGCTCCCCAGACAGTGGGGTGCCTTGCATTCAAATATGTTTTAATACCTATGCCTGAAAGAAAATGTGCTAATGAAGATTTCTTCCCAAAATTTACATTTCCTTTTTGTTGTGTTAAAATAGCAACTGATTTTCCTTCGGTTCTGATTGTGTATGGAATTCTACTTACACACGTTCTCAACCTTCCTCCACATAATTGCATAAACAAATGTGCACACCTGTGAATAAAACGGCTTCATTTTTCTTGTTGATGTTGTGAGTTCTGAGGCTTTAACCATGGCAAGACTCATCCATAGAGGGCAGTGGGTGGAAGTTCTCACCTCAACGGGCATCTCACAGTATCGCTTTAGACACTCATATTTAGTGGGGACTGACTTACAAGAAAAGTTGACTTATTAGAGAAAGCTGCCTACATACCTTTGGCATTCTAGAGCGTAAATGGTTCTCCCCGTTTAGAAGGTACAAGGGAAGGATCGTCTAAAGCAGAGCACTGGGACTAGATATCATAAGGACACCCTATTTAACCTCCGCAGCTTGGCCTAGCTAACATAGTAACCAGGCGCACTGCGTTCTCTTTCATACACCAAGCTTGATGATGAGTAAGAGGAACGTCAGACAGTTATTCCCTTCCTCTTGTCCTTTGGGTACGCATGGAGGGAAACTAGTAAGTTAGAAGGCTGGACCCAGAAAGTAATGCTCTTTGTTCTGTAGTTTTGCACATCCAAAAACCATCTTCTAACCAGAGTATCCTAACTAGCTGTGTGTCATATGCTCACACACATTGACCTACCTGAGAGAAAACAATCAGTCTGCAACTCCCATCTCCTATACAGAGCACCATCAAGTCAGGCCCTCTTCCTGCAGGCTGCCCCTTTTAAAGAAGCTGGTCCTAAATCTTGAGTTTGTTCATGTGACTGAGTTCATCCCCTATCAGCCCCTTGCCAGTTGACCATGTCTTGTCATGTGTCCAATCCCCCCCACCCCCGTGTACAGTGAGCAGAGTGTGACTCTAGTACAACATGGCAGGGACAATCCATTTACTTCATTGGGAGCTCTGTGCAATGACCATATTTATCCACTGTTCCTTATCCATCATTCTAGCTCCTAAATACTCTTCTTTCATGTGCAAAGGTCTTTAGCTATCTGAGGACTCACAGAAACCACTTGCAAAAGACTTTTTTTTTTTTTTAAATACAAGCAAAGACTTTTTTAGCTGATGACATTTGAATTCAGATTTCTGGTTGTTAACAAGTCAAGTAGGATCTGACTTTCTAGGAAAATGGTGCACTTACTTTTTTCAGTCTCATTTTGCTAGGTAAGTAGTACTTTACAAATAATGACCACAAAAAACCTTTCTGTATCTCTTCATATTCTAGGTGAGAAAAGCAAGGGGGCTTTACTTATCAGGTTAGACAAATTCAGAAACCCTAAGCTCCATGTTAAAAACAGCAGATAGTAAATGCAGAGTGAAGCTTGGAAAGGAATATTCATTTTGGAAATGTCTTCCAAGCTTAAAGGTGTCTGGGCATATTATGAAAATCAGCAAGAGTATTCACAGCAATGATGAAATTAATTTTGTCATCTAGCCATGGTGAAGGTTTGAACACAAAGCTCTGCCTAAGAGGCCCAGTGAGGCTGATTCAAGCAGCATTACATAAGACCTCAGAGGGTCTGGAGTCTTGGGTCATCACCTACAGACTAGTGACAATCTGGACCTCAGATTTTTCATCTATAAACCTGGGCTCAACACAGTCTTGCTGCCTTCAGGAGGGTAGGATGATTAAATGAAGACCCAGAAAGAGCTGGAATGCCAGTTTGGGAGACAGAATTAAAGGTCAGAAGACTCTACAAAAGGTAAATGGAAGGTTAGTGGCTCTCAGGATGGTAAGTCACAGCATCTCTGGTTGAGTGTACCAGTTATCCATCCTCCCAGGGAGGCAGACAGACACATCCTTACTGCTTCCTATGGTGTCAAATGTGGCCCCAGAGAGAAGAGGACACTCAAGGTAACACATGAGAATGTTTTCATTTCAGGATAGCTTGTAGGTCCTGAACCTTGAAATAATTTTTTAAAAAAACTTGGAATATACTGAGCAAACCCCAGAAAAAAAACAGTCAGATGCCTAGTGGACTAATAATTTCATATTCAGCTCCTTGAAGCAGTTGCCACACCACTTGAACTTGTCACCCTGGCCTTCCTCAGGACTCAGAGTTATGTGCTTAATAAGTGGACTATTGAACATGTGAGTTTTCAGTACATTGTAGGGACATTTTAAAACACATTTCTAAACCCTGTGGGTCATCTTTGGATTGACTATATAACCTTGGTTTGGAAGTCTCAGAAAGGCATGATCTTCAATTATGATCTTGATAGATTTTTGATATTAACACCTATCAGACAAATAAAAATCTATAAAGGTACCCAGGTATTTGCTCAAAACAATAAGAGGAGAAACTGTCTTATAAATGAAAAGAAATTGGCTTTGGGATGATTGCAAAAAAGCCCATGAGGGTGAAAGGGTTATTTATGATAATTGATGTTCCAGTGAGATTGCTTAATTTGAAACAAATACATCTCTGCAAAGAGCAAAGGGCCATAGGCCGGAGCCAGAATGAACATCCATTGCTTCAGATGCTGTGTGGAAGCCTGGGGATGTGACAGTCTCACCTGGCCAAGTACCCACACAGGATGCAGAAGGAAAAGAATAGCGTTTTCCACCTTTAGCTGTTGACATGCTTTCTATCAATTCCCAGGACTTCTGTTCTCACTGGTTGAAATTGGGGCATTAGGAACAAAAACAGTATCAGAAAAATGCATTGGATTGATTCATTAACCACCAGCTATTTCTCACCAGTCATAAGGTGCTAAATGGATCCTCATTTCCACTTTCTTATTGCAGAAGGCGAGGAACACAATGGCACAGAGATTTCTCTGAAATCATGCCTTAAATTGGCAGAACTAAGAAGGGGAGATTCTCTGTCCTTTTTTTCCTTTTTGAAGTGAGAGTTTTCAGGTTGCCTGGAGGCCTCGATGAGGGAATTTGAAGCTCTTTAGAGGCCAGAGCAATGAAAAGATTATGAATGATACTGCCCCCGGGCTCTGCAACACACGATTCAAAATAAGAGCAATTATAGATTGTAAAATCAAAAGGAGCCCTGATATAGTTCTGAGTTTTCCCATGATGACTTTGCAAATGAATTCTAAAGTGTCAGAAACCCAATCCTCTGTTTAGACATGGCTTTGGTAAGTAGATAGATGCTTCCTCTGTGCTTGCCTCGCCTGTGCACAGGAGCCAGATCTAGCCTGTAGAACAGCACACTTGAAGCAGGACGCTACCTCCTAACTCTGGGTTAGACTGAGATTCTCTTGGTGTCTATCTTTGTATTCTCCTGATATTTGCATCTTTGAGGCTGCCCTTGACAGATAGACATTTCCTGAGCACACTAAAGCACAGAGCTGGGAGGCTGCGGGGAGGGAGTGGTGGTGGTAAGGGAGTCACAAGCCAGGATGGGGAAGGAAGGCAGACCTTGCACTTAACTCCACTCAAAGTATAGAACTAGAATAGGATGCACCATTCCTATTCCAAGGCCAGACAACAGCTTTAACAAGGAGGTGACATTGAGCTGAGCTACCGACGTGTAGGTCTGTAGAGATGGAGTTCAGTGACAGCTGCATCCACGGCAAAGGTGGGGAATCTAACTCCTTTCTGGTCCCTTACACTTTAGTGTGATCCACCCTGTTGCACTGTCCCTTGGTACTGCAATTTCTCACATCTTTGCCTCCTCTGTCTGGGACCATCTCCCACCTTCTTTCTTACAAATGTGGCTCAATTATTGGTGTCTAAGCTGTAAAGAGAACTCCTCACTCTAGGCCAGGTCTACTTTCTATGTGTACCCTGGGGCCCTGATCCTCTCTCCTGTAATAATTCCTGGCAAGATGAGTACTTTATGCTTGCCTTCCTTGGTGAGGCTAGTCTAAGAGAAATAAAGTCACCACTTAGTCCCAGGAAGAAAAATGTTCAGCAGATATCTCTTAAACCAACTGTAAATAAACGCATGGGTGAATGAATACAGCTGGAGGAAAACTAAGAAAAATCAAAGCCATAAGCTTTTTGGGAGAAAGATTTGCACAGCCTTGAATGACCAAAAGAGATGTGTAGAAGACCTGGCAGATTTAAAAGCAAAGTTCTTTTCCTCTTGTCAGGGAAGATGATGCTAAGATTGCTTTGTTCTATATTAAATTCATTACTGCAAAACTACTAGCTTACAAAGAAACCAGAGCCAAGTACCCTTGCATCAAAAGCACAGCTATTATCCCCATCACTCTTTTTAAAATTAGAACTCTCAATCTCCAAGTGTACCTATTACCTGCCATTTACGCAGAGGCCTGGGAGATGCTAAATGACCTATCAAAGCCGACAAACTTAGATAAAATCACTTCTGCTTAGTAAACTAAAAACCTGAGCCCCACCCCCCAACCCCTCCAGTGACCTCTCTCCTGGTCTAAGACACAGGCAGCCAGGAAACTCGAAATGGTTAAGTGTGTACTTTAGCCTCTCGTCCTCGATCAGTGGGCTGCCTGTTTCCGAGCTGCGGTGGTATGATGGATGTGTCTGTCTCCATAGTGAACTGATTAATAGGCATCTGTGTAGAGCGGACCCGGTGACCACAAAGACAACAAAGCTTCTCTGTGTCCTTTAGAGAAATATGCAAAGGCAGAAAGGAGGATGGACATTTCCTCCATCGTTGAGCCAGAGGGGGTTTGTGTTGGGTCTGAGAACTAAGAACGATGGCAAAACCCCAAGAAAAGCCCCAGAGTCAGATCCCCTAAAAATAGACTCTCGATTCTGCCGTATAGTAAGACAAGCCTGCAATTTTCCTTGAAATCCTCATAACAACTTGAGTGAATAGAATCTAACAACCCAATTTTTCTTGTTTGAAAATCTTATTGCAACAAACCGCCAGGCTCAGAGTCCTCTAAGGCAATCAGAATGAATGAAGCAACCGAGAGCCAGCAAGCACCCGGGCTAACCACACAGAGCTCACTGTAATCCCTATGAAGAGAAGAAAGCAAGCAGCGGGAAAGCCTGGACTGCAGGCAATCTCTCTTTGGGGCCACATCCCTGCCCATAGGGATGGCCACACTGAAAATCAAGTGGTAGCTTTCTGTGGTTACTTTGGCAGGAAACAGCGTTCTCCTTGTCTTAGGGACTAACGTTATCCAGATGGTTTGGAATAGACTGAATACACCAGCAGCCCTGGAAATGGGCTCGAGTTTATAACTCAAACTTTCCTCATTTTATTATTTTTTTCCTGGCATTTTATAGATTAAGCATTGGGAGGAGTCACAGTCTTCGAGCCGTCTAAAGGTAGTGACTCACGATGTCTGAGGCAGCTTCCTACTATGGCTAGTTAATAACCCCAGTTTAGGACTCACACATTGAAATGAAGCTTACTGTGGTTGACTGTGGATGACTGTGGATGACTGTGGATAAACCCACTGCCAGATCTGTCACCTCTGAAATGGATACAGTTTTAGTTGAGATGCCTTTATGTGAGGAGAAAGGAGGGCAAGTGTGAAACTCATGCCATTTTATTGTAGAACACTGCCTTCATTTCCCCCTGAGCTCTGCTCCGTCATCCTTTTCGGCTCCACTGGTTTAGATCTGACCTTGCCAGTGGGAGTGTATATTCAGAAGGTATATTAGTGTCTCTGTTGGACTGAGAGTCACAGCATTGTGATTTTTAAAGCCATGCCTTGGAATGTTGGTCTGTGGGCCCATGCTTTAGAACTGTTATTGTCCCCATAAGTTTAGTAATTGTTTTTGTGCTTTTGCACAAAATTTATTTTATTATTTTTAATTATGTGTGAGTGTTGGGGGGGTGTATGTACACACTCATCCTGGTGTCAGTAGAGGGTAATAGTATCAACTTCCCCTTTACTGACCCTTGGTCCCCTGAAGAGCTGAATATACTCTTAACCACGGAGCCATCTTCAGCTACATTTGTTAAACTTCCAAGGCTTATTTTCCTGTCCTAATGTTTTCTTTCTAGAGAAGACTAAGATCTTAACATCGATAAAATCCCTGAAATCAGATCAACTTCCTCATCCTGTCTTCTTCCTTTGTTTTGTAATGAGGCATCAAACTGAAAAATGGGGAGCTGGGCATCCTTATAAAATTGTGAAATTCGGACAATTCTTTGTTTGGATTATGTAGTGCTTTGATTTTTCTCTACAAAGCAAGCAAAGATAAACTATATAAGAGGGAAGAGATCTGCCTTAAAAGATGACACTGGGAGGTGGCAGTAATGAACATAAACTTTGCGGTTACAAAGACCTAGATTTCAGACATGATTCTATAAATAACCCACGCTGTGATCTATGGGCATGTTTCTCAATCAGCCTGAGAAACAGGGGGTATAAAATGAGGGTTATTAGAAGGATGAAATGGGCTAAAATGGCGAGCAGCTGACCTGTTCTGGACACATGCAACAGCAGTATTTATAAAATTCAGAAGAGTTATCTTCCATGAACAAGTTTCAAGATGCTATGTTAGTTAAGATCGGAGAAAAAGATCAAAACATACAGCCCCAAAGTCTTGGAAAATGAGCTTCAAAAACATGTCCCGTGAGCAACTTCAATGGTCGTGATTCAGTGCCACCCAACATCAGCATCGACTTGGACATGTTAAAGACACAACTCTTCAGGTCCAGCCTAAACCACCCCCCTCCCCAACCCCCGCTCCGCATAAGAACTTAGCTGGGATCAGACACTGGGATCTCGTGTTCACTAACATTTTTGAACCTTACCTTAAATGTCATTGGCAATTTTTTTTAAAGAAAACAAAACTATATGATTTAGTTCAGACACAACTGAGGTGATAGTCAGGTTTTCAAAATGTTTTGTGAAAAATATAAGACGTAATTGAACCAAGTGTGCCTTGGTGTTCAAAGTGCCCACCTTCAGGTTATATGTGTGACTTCTTTACTATAATGAACACTATCCTCCTGGCAAAAAATACTAAAGTGATGTTATTTTTATTACAAAACAACCAAATCTATCACATTTCTTCCTTGCACAAATTTCTTTCTTTTGTCTTTTTAAAGATTCACTTTTATTATTTTTATTCGTGTGTGCATGTGCCTGTGTGGGGGCATGTGCACATGGCAAAATTATTACATAGCCCCTAAAATATGCTACTATGCTCACAATGCCAAACCAAACCACCCCAACTTGTTAGTCCCGTAGCTCGTGGGAAGACACATATGGTCTCTAGTGAGGGCATATTCCTGTTCCTGTAACAGTAGCCACTGGCTACTGATTGGATTGTTTAACTCAGATGTGTCCCTGATTGGATCAGCCCAGGTATGGCTGCATCTCAGGGGAAGACAAAGCAGAATGCTTCTGAGTGCCCAGCCTTGGGTGAATTCACCTTCTTTACTGGACTACGTCTACATCAGCATCTTAATCTCCACTCATGACAACTGATAATTGCTTGGGCATGTAAATTCTTCCCCCACTACCTCTGCATGACTAGACACAAGGAAAGGAACCCAGGAAGGTCCTCTTTCTTTACATTTTTTTCAACTGAGAGGAGGAACCTGAGATTTTTCTCATATTAAGGTACTGCTTTATGATAATGAGAAAAAAAAAAAAAACCAGCAGGGCAGTGCCCTCAGTGGAACTTGGCACTTCAGGTCCGTTAAGGAGAACGGAATTGGAAAGTCCAGAGAAATGCATGACATTTTAAGTTACATTAAATTTCTGTTGTGTGCTTTTAAATCACAGAGTGCAAGGCCAATCAGCACTTAGGATGTATTTATTACCTTAACAAATGTCAGATGATTGTGTCCAGGGTTATCTATTATTTATGAATAACAAGAGGCCAGAGGACTGCAAATGACATACTTTAATATGCCTAAAAGGTTAGGCATAATATAGTTTACAGCCCTATAAATGTCTTTACACCATTTCCCCCTTCAAATAAAGCATTGTCAGTAGCTGTCCATATGGAACGTCTATTATTTCTATACCATTTATAATGACCGCTTCTGACTCCACTGAAGGAATTGTGGATGCATGTTTGAAAAGAAATGGAACCTTGTAAAAATATGAACTTTAAAAATAACCAGGGTGGGAGAATTCCAATTACTCCATTAAAAGTGAACCACATCACACAGACGATTCCCAAGCTACAGACTTAGAAGAGGTTAAGAAATATTAACTGGAGATGACAAACCTCCACATTGTCTATAATGGGCTCTTTGACACTGACTAAGATCCCATCTGATATGTGCCCAGTATATCCGTGTATGCCCAACTATGTTTCAGTAGTTCACTTCAGGGCCTTAGTGATATTTAATGTGCTAAAGAGATTTATGTCTGATGAGGTTCACGGACCTGCTGACAGTCCATACAGTGCTCGGTGCACTTAACTGGGTGTTACTTATCGCTTTAAGCAGATTGTATTGCCCTGGTACCCGAAACAGAGTACAGCTTTTCGTGTCCTTTCTCTCGGGTGCAGTGGTGTTTGTTACAAGCCCTACCGAGATGGAGGCCATTCTCACTTGTAATGTTAAAAGGAGAGCGACTATTCTTAGGAAATTACCCATTTTATTTAGCCCTCTGTAGGCCAGTTTGCCTACAGAACAATGAGGGCTGGAAAGCAAGCTGGCTCAGAAGTCTTAAAACCAACAAACCACACAGAACTAGGCACGGAGTAGGCTCTGAGAGAAACCTAATATGGTTTTTCCATTCTTACAGGGGACCCAAACTCTTAAATTGACTCTTCACAATTTCATTATGAAGATACAACACAATCTAGAGGGAACACAGTGCAGTTGGATCAATTAAAGAGCAAGTGTGTAACTGCTCCAGATGTTCTGTTAATAAGATCATGCCTAGCCTAGTCCCCGGAGTCCTTGAAAGTTGCCTTAGCTGTCAGAAAACTTTGTCATTGTGTGTGTTTTTTTTTTTTTTTCTACAAAAGATGAGAGAGAGTTGAAAAAAAACAAAACAAAGAGAGACTGAGGGCAAAGGTGGGTGAAGTGTCATGTCGGGAATGACAGGGTCTGAGGACACAGCTACAGAGTAAAGGCAAGCAGCACAACTGGATGCTGAATTTACTTATTTATTTTTTAATACACTGTGTTTCAAGCTGGCGTTTTAAAAGTAAAAGTTTAAGCTTTCCTAATTATAATTTAGAACCCTCATTTTGGGAGAAAAATGGCTGGTATGTATAAAAAAAAAGTTGGGGGGGCGAGGTGGTTATCTCTAGAAAGTTCTCATATCAGTGTACCGATTTGGGCAGGCAGGGAGAAGGAATAGCTTTTGCATTGCTGACATTTAGCTTTTTTTTTTTCCCTTTCTACCCTTTCCACAATAATCTCATCAAGACCTTAGATGAATTCAGCTGGCTGTCAAGAGGATAGAAATTTAATTAGATCAGATCTACATCCTTGCCTGCACAACCGAAGGAACAACTGTAGTGTCTGCACGGGCATCTCTGCCTGAGCCTCCTCCCTGAGACACGCCCAGAGAAGTTCCCACAGTCTCCACCCCAGGGCCCACGCATGAACTGTCCACACTGCTGTTTTCCTAGGTCCTTTCCAAGGAAGGTCAGAGAGCACAAGTGGATTCTGCTTCTGGGAGGTGACCCAAATAACATCCTAAAGCTAACACACTGTTATCGCAGTCTCTGTGGCTTTAAGTTCCATACCATGTACGAGACCACATAGTTCAGCGCTTAAGCAGTAGGACAGAGAGGCCCCACTTTGGGGTTCAGCTTGCCAGTGCTTTACCTGGAATCAAGTGTTTGGTTGAATGCAGGAGCATCTACTGGAAAAATGTCACAGTAAGCAGTGACCCATGTTAGAATCAAAACTGATACAAGACTCCCTTCCCCAAATCCATAGAATCTATGTAATCCATAACTGCATGTGAGCAAGCCACCAGCCTAGTATACATGGTCTCTTAATCCCCTCTTGTCTTTTCTTTCCCCTGGTCTGCTGCTGTCTCTTGAAGAGCTAAGACCCTTTAGCACCACATTTAGGGCACCGTGCTCCCATTTTGAGCTCAGTTCCATTTCAGTCATTCATAGCCTTGATCAAGTTAGTCACCCTACATGACGTGCCTCTTAATGACTCACCCTGAGCTTGGACAGCTTTGTGGCTTGTCCACTCAATTTGTTCTCCTTGCAATGCATCTCTGCAACTCCAACTCCCCCAACCCCCAACTCCTGACATCCAACTTCCTGGCCTTCTCCTAGTCAAGCCCACTTGGAACCAGTCACGGCCTGCTTTTACCTTCTCAGTGTTCTGTCTGCTTTTCTTTCCTTCTCTTGTACTACCAAGAGCTAGCTGTGTATCTCACCCATTAATTGTAAATGACTACTGGTGTAATGGATACAGGTTTTTATCAAAATCTGTATCTTCTTTAACACTCCTCAGCAGAAGACTTACATTTCCATTTGGATGTCAGAAACAGATGAATATTTGTGTGTGTGTGTGTGTGTGTGTGTGTGTGTGTGTGTGTGTGCAGGACAGAGGACAACCTTGGGTGGCATTCCTCAGAATACCATCTTTTATGTGTGGTTATGTGTGTTTGTGCCCAGGTACAAACACATATGTGTGCAATGCTAGGGTTTCACGCACAAGCCACCACATCTAGGTGTTTAGGTAGAAGGTAAGGAATAGAATCCAGGTTCTATGCTTGTCCACAATACACTCTATTGAGTGGGCAGTATGCACAACCTCAAGAAAGTTTGCTCTTGGTCTTTCTTTGACATGAATGTTCTTGTCACACCACTGTTGAACTATGATTTTCCAGTGCTTTCTCAGTTCTTGTCCCCACAAACATCAGAATGTCACCAAACATGTATCTGGATCCTTTGACAGCTGCTAAAAACTTTGTTAAATAAACTTGAAAACAACCAAGTATATTAATGGTCCTGCTTGGGAACAATTTTATTTCTGAGCTTTCTTGAGATAACTGTCATTTAGAGTCTGCTCTTAGTGGCTACAAATACCAAAACTAGGTTTCAGACCAATATGCTAATTTTAGTGATCGTTTTCTGAAATCAAATGTGATGAAACTATCACAGAAGGAAGGGTGTGTGTGTGTGTGTGTGTGTGTGTGTGTGTGTGTGTATTTTAAGACAAGGTTTCTCTGAGTAGCCCCAACTGTCCTGGAGCTGGCTCTGTAGACAAGACTGTCCTGGAACTCTTGCCTCTTGAGTGCTAGGATCAAAGGTATGTGCCACCACTGCCAAGCTACAGAAGGAATTTTTAACTTGAGTTCCTCTGGTATGGTTTATTCTTAAATTCCAAGTATAGTCAGTCCATAGGCTAGCTCTGAGACGGGCTCCCAGAATCTCACTGAGTTCTCCAGCACTTCTTCATGCTGGGAACAGGCGCTACTTAGTTTTTTGGCATCTGACATAAGCTAGAGTCACTTGGGAAGGGGGAAGCTCAAGTAAGAATTGGATTAGTTTGTGAACAATGCCATCCCATGGCAGGTGGTTCTGGCTTATCTAAGAATGGCAGCCATGGAGAGAAAGCCAGGAAGCACCATTCTTCTATGGTTTCTGCCTCTGCTCCTGCTTGAGCTCCTGCCTTGATTTTCCTCAACAGTGGGCTGTTGTGGAGAAGTGTGAGTCAACTAAGCTCTTCCTTCCCCAAATTGCTTTTGCTCGTGGTGTTTATCACAGCAACACAAAGCAAACCAGGACACTGCTACTGTTAAACTTCAGATACAGAATAATACTTTGGAGAAAGCACGTCCCATGAGGGACATATTTATCTAGGATAAAGCAACAGGGGTAAGGTAGCAACAAATACTTGATACTTGGCTAACTACAAGCTTAGATAAACAGTAGTGCTTTAAGAAAAAAAAATATTTCAGCCGGGCGGTGGTGGCGCATGCCTTTAATCCCAGCACTTGGGAGGCAGAGGCAGGTGGATTTCTGAGCTCGAGAGTTCGAGGCTAGCCTGGTCTACAGAGTGAGTTCCAGGACAGCCAGAGCTATACAGAGAAACCCTGTCTCAAAAAACCACAAAAAAAAGAAAAAAATATATTTGATGCAATATTTGGAATATGCTTATACTGCAAAGCATTCAGCTTTATCTAAATATTTGAAAAGTAGGTGTATCTGAAGTTTAAGTTTATCTGAGTTTGTTGTATTTTACCAAGTAATCCTCCTTTTCTACTTCCAACAATGTGGGTCCATGACTGTAACACTCCCACAATCATTTTAAACTATTGAAATTACTCTCTCTCTGTGTGTGTGTGTGTGTGTGTGTGTGACTTCTCTCGCACTGACTTTCCTTGGTCCTACCAAAAGCTAGCTGTGTATCTAATCCACTAACTGTAAGCTGCTTCTGCAGGCTCCTATGACATTCTTTTTCAATATCCAGCACAAGACTTATATTTGTACATGGATACTTATTGAATTAGCAAAGAAATAGAAGAATGTGTGTGTGTGTGTGTGTGTGTGTGTGTGTACATGTTGGTGCTATGGCATGGATGTGTAGGTCAATGGCTAATTTGTGATTGTTAGTTCTCTCTCTCCATCATGTAGATCCCAGAGATCAAACTTATGTCCTCAGGATTTTACCCTCAGTGCCATTTCTCTAGCCTACAGACATTTTTTATACAGACTTGAAAGTTTCAGACAGCTTAACAAAAGTTATAAAAATGATATTAAATCTTTATGGGGTGGGCCTAGTATACACACAGTTAGAAATGCTAGCATTTTAAGAGTTTTATTTTCCTTACCAACAATACCAGCTTGTATAACATTTTTCTATGAACAGTACACCTTCCATCCATCCTCTTCCCCCAAACAGAAATAAAGGAACTCTGACTAAGGCAGTCCTCCCTCCGTCAGCAAGGCCAGCCCTCCTCTCTCAGCTGCCTTGCCTCTGACCATGCATGTTTGATAGCAGCCTTTTCCCCTAGGAGCTTCCTGGAGAGCAGTCATGCTCCATAGTCAGATCCAAAGACCACTGTGATGCTACCTAAAAACTATGTAATCAGTGTGGTTTGCTTTTAAACTTTAGAGAAAGCACCAGCTATTCAATAAGTCAATGTTTGCAAAATTTTAGATATAAATCCTGTATCCAACACACCCATTTTCTTCTCCTGACAGTTTGGTCATCTATTACTGCTGTGATATTGGTACTGAAGGAAAGGACTGGTAAGATGAGCTGGGATGCAGCATCCATCCATCAACCCGAAAGTGCCACACCCACTTTGTTGCAGCCAGTGCCTGTATCTGTTCCTGTATATGTCTTGGCCTGGCTCACAGAGGCCGTGCAGACCAGATAGACCTTTGTTACTTTCATTTTTACTTGTGCATCATGTACCCTGTGGCTGAATATGCCTTGGACAGCAAGTGGGGGTGAGTCTGTCTCACTCCATTAGCTTCTCAATGCTATCCAAAATTGCACTACTGAATCAGTGATGAATTTTGCCTGAGTCTTTAGGAAATGTTTTTGTTTCAGTATGTCACTGAAGAAAAGAGCACAAAACATCTGTCCTAAGTCGAGAAAGCAAGAGGTCTGTTTTTCTTCACATACCATCATGAAGAATAACATTTTCTGTGCATAAAACCACATGTATATACTTTGATAAGAGCCAAGAAATTACTTTTTTCTTCTTGGGAAAACTAACATGCTTTAAAATACCAAACCAGGTAGGTTTTAAGCGTTGGCAACTATTAAAATGAAAGACTAATTGGCCCTGGGCGCTATGGTTCAGTGTGCTGCACTCCAGCTGTGCAGATTCCTCAGTCTGTCAGTACAGAGGACCTGGATCTGAAGGTCTGGAACTTGGAGTGAATGGAAGGGAAGGAACAAAGGGCCAGTGTGTGTTTTCAGGACATGGGAACATGTGACAGCCCGCAGAAACAGAGGTGCTGGGGCTAAACTTTTCCTCGGGCCATAGTGTGGTTACAAGCTAGCTGCATCCTATCCTAGGGAGTTCACTACTGATGGAGAGAAAAAAATCAATCAATCAATCAATCAATCAATCAATCAAACCCTTGATGGGTATGTATAGGCAAGCCTACAGAAGCTAACTTCTTTATAGTCTATATCTACTGTCTTTATACTCATTCGTGACTAAAATTCTCTCCTCCGAATCCAAAGCTTGGTTGCTGAGACTGAAATGGGTAGAACACAGGGCTGACAGTTTCAACACTGACTCCCGATCATGAGGCCTTAAAGGACCCAGACTGCCCAGGGTTTGTAAGCTATCAGATCTCCTTCTGAGCACCAAGGGCAGTGTTCTTGGTAGAAGCTTCATCCTTCCTGGACTCTGTTGATCCCTCTAGGCCAGTGTGACCAAACTTTAGTAAGTCAGGAAGTATTTCTATGGTTCTAGCCACAGCATCTCTTACCACCTGATTTACTTAGTAATATCGCTCTGGCCTACAGAATTACTCGTTACTTAATATTTGCTTTAAATTAACTTTAATTTACTTAACTTAATGTATTTGACATGGAGAATTTACATCACCATTATACTCATACTGACTTTTTATGGTCAGAAAGCTAACTTTAAATTTAACTGAGAGTAAAACAATGCTCATTCTAGTTGGGTCTGGCTGCAAGACAAGGCTCCATTCTGAAGCCTGATGTTTGCTCTTGGTTACACAGGGACAGCAGTGAGTTTAGGGAGCTATTGCTGACACAGCACCTATGGAGACTGTCTCCTGACATAATGAAGAGGCTTGAGGGAGGGAGCATAAATTTCTTCCATACCACTTGTTCCTCCTGAAGGGCACAATGTCCCTGGGTCACCTAAAGCATCCCCATCCCATGTAAGGTGCTACACATCCCTCTTGAAGGCAATACTGTCATAGGCTATGGTGCATTAAGAGAATGAGCAATTGGCAATAAAGAGGATTACTGACAAATTCTATTTCATATAGTTGTATTCAGGATGAACACGAAAATATGGGCAATCCACATGCCATCCCCAGTAGACTCCCTATGTCTTACCAGAAGCTTATTTCTCAAACATAATTACACAGATTAAAATACTGTCTACGGTTACTATTCATTTTATTTTAATTTAAATGCTACTTTTTATTCTTGCCTATATATAACAACTATAACCTTTTGACTAAGTGTGGCCAGATGATAACATCTCAGTCTATCAACTTCCTAAAATGGATAAGCATACAACAATTCTGGCATTTCTCACCAAATGAGAACACCTACTTTTCTAGTTACCATTTCATCTGCTTTCAAAGGACTCATGAGAGAACTAAGCAATGAAGTCTGAAGAGGTGCATTATTCTGCTCAGAGTTGACACATACATCCCAATAGCAGGCTTGGGGTTGACGGTTCATATTTGTACCACTCCACAGCTGTGGCAGCTTTGCGTCTGCCCAATTCCCTGCTGTAGCCCTCTTGGGGGATCTGGTTTTATAGCATTTTTTTAAAAAAAAAGGTTTGTTTGTTTGTTTAATGTACACTATCACTCCCTTCAGACACACCAGAAGAGGGCTTCAGATCTCATTACAGATGGTTATGACCCACCATGTGGTTGCTGGGAATTGAACTCAGGTCCTCTGGAAGAGCTGTCAATGTTCTTAACTGCTGAGCTATCTCTCCAGCCCCTCTTCCCCCACTTCTATTTTCAGTAAGAGAAGAAAGGTACAAGAATGGCCATTCACTCCCCGAGTTTATCTAAATTTAAAAATGAAAGCTCTTATTTCTTCTGCTGTGGGAAGGCATGGTAGAGGGTAAGCCAGGGCTAAAAATAAACTGAGTTCTCCCTTTTATTTATATGTAATTGGAGCCCCTTTGTAACTACCCAGTACCACCTCAATGGTTATTGGATGAATACATAATATATATATAGTTTTAGATGTGGCAAAAACCAAGAAAGAAGTAGTCAAGCTGCATCTAATTTATCAAGTAGATGATTAAAAGGCTCCAGATATCCCGGGATCCAGAGATAAAACACCGCGGTTGGTTGTATGTGTGTGTGTGTGTGTGTGTGTGTGTATGTTGTGTGTTTTTTTTAAACTAATGAATCCAGGGCTTGGAAGATATCAGGCATTTAAAAAAAAAGAAAAGAAAATAAGTATGGAAAGAGACATTAGACAAGGCCAGTAGGGTAATGAAGAGCGAGGCCAGCTACTGAGAGAGAAAATTACTTCATTTTCTATGATGATGCTCCTTTGTGCCTCGCAGGTCTCCTCTCGTACTTTGTTAGTGTGATGATATATCCACACAACTTCTAAATGCTACTTACAGTACAGAAGGAAAGAGCCTTGGAACAGTCCACGGGGGCCGGGGTGGGGGTGGGGGGGTGGGCAGAGGGCTTGGGTCTACTATGTTGAAAGGGGAGGCTAAGAGCAATGGTAGCAGAAGAGGGTTAGACTGCAAGGTGAGGACGGTGCTGTGACAGAGGTGCGGGATGCACGGGGTTAAACCAAGACCAAAGACATGACAAGGAAAAGAAGGAAAATGAGCAAACATACTCTGGAAGTGCAGATGTGTTTTGGAGTGTGGAGTGAACAAAGAACGTGGCCAGCCCAGGGTCAACTAGTAGCCATGCAGAGCTGAGGCCCTGGGGACATGCTGTTCACTGACACTCGTTTAGTGGCTCAAATGAAAGGGCACTGGACACGTGACTCCTCCTAAGAGACTGGTCTATGGACACAGTTTCTGCTTAGTGGAGAAACGTGAAGCATCTTAGAAACAATTCCAGAGTATCTTTGGCTCTGAAAGCTGGAGAACATATGTGTCACATTCCCATGAGACAGTTGGCCCAGTGGAAAGAGCACTCGCAGAGGCCCTCAGGAAACCCAGACAGGTCCAGCATCCTAGCAGATGCTGAACATGAGGATGCGACGTCATTAAAGCACCAACATCAGGAGATGGAAAGAAGCCAGGAGAGCACAGGTTGGGTCAGGTTGAGGGATATCATAGTGAGTCAGAAAAGGAGCAAGGATGTTTCCAACAGAGTGACGTCATCACCAAGTCATACCACACAGTGCTGGGCAAAACAAGACAGACGTCGGAAACAAATCATGAACAGCAAACAGAAGGGTCGTTCAGAGAAAAGAAGAAATCAAAAATCATAAAAAAAAATCACAGTACAGGAAACATTAAGCTCTATCATTTTCAATTTTGGCATAACAACTCATTGGCATTGCCCCATCAGTGATATACCAGACACTGTCCAAGAAAAAAAAATCAAAATCATCTTTGATGGGGCAAGGCAAGGAGGCTGGTCATAGCACAAGAACAGCAACCATGTTAAACACCCATGCAGTCAACTCTGCCACCATTGTCTGACGCTATGCAGACTGCTTCCAGCTTCCTCAGCGCTCAGAATAAGACCCGGGAAAGTGAACAATGCTGAATTTTAAAACAATCTGTCAAGGCACTAATTGGACTCCTTGAGAGCCTCTGTTCCTTAGGGGGAGCTGATGAATGGAGGTAATCCATGCTGCCCCTCTCAGTGAAGAGTGGAGAAAAAGACTGCAACCCATGCTTGGCTAGAAAGACTTCTTCCCTCCAGAAAATTATAACAGGCAAAACCAAAGTGATACAGTCAGGGATGAAGAATCTGAGTTCTGAAGCAACACACAAACAATGTCACATGCTGAGTCCTGCAGCCTGCTGGGCAGTTTCCCCTTTACTGAAATCTTTCGTAGGCTGCTAAGGACAGATATCCCTCTAACTTAAAGGGGCTGATGAGACATAACCAGCTTTGTTCTCCTTTAAATAGATTTGAAGCAGGACAAAAAGAAACAGAAGTCTATAGAAGACTAAGGAAGTCAGCGAAGAGGACACACAGGAGAACAGGTAAAGGGGCCATCTTTACCACTTAGGCTTGGGAACTAGGGCAAAAGAGTGCATTGTGCTCACAGGACAAAAGCAGCTTACAAAAATATATGAAAAATTAGCATGGGAGTCTGTCCAGAAAGGAGTTCATCCAAGACAAAAAACAAAACAAAACAAAAAACCTCCAAGAGAAGGCATGATACAGATTGTCCTTCAAGGGTCCCTGTGGATGCCTGACCCTCAAAACTCCAACCTTAGCTTGGATGGAACTCTTGAAAACATATAGAAGCAAACAATTCTGAATTGGGGGAGATGGCCCAGCAACATAAGGGCCTTTGAGGCACTGATTTACAAGACTGTTTTCGAGATAAGTAAAGGCTTCTCTGCTCGCAGCTGCGGCTGAAGTAGGATGTGTTACCAGAAGCAGCAAACAGCTAGAAAAAGACATGACATTTCCTGTCTGGAGGCCAGCACAGAAAGCAAAGGAGAATTTAGGACAGTTCACAGTAGAGTCCCTTTCATTTAGTGAGGCTTCCTTTCCATTGCAAATGCATAGCAATTCTCCTTGATTAAATAATATATTTTTGTTTCGGCTCTGGTCCTCTAAGGGTGATCACAGTAGTCTGTGGAGCACAGGCCTACTCAGATTCAGCACCACGAGAGAGGGGCCAGCGCTAGCCTCAAGTCACTGACTAGCAGGCTTTTACTTCAGTTGTTTTTACTTGCTAAAACCTGCACAGCATTTCATCCCATTAAGGTGGGGGAAAAGGGTCTAAAACCTCACAGCATCAGACTAGGAGGAGTTCAGAGGAGTGGGAAGGGATCAGAGGAGCTAGCATTGGTTCTGAAGCAGCCTGAGCCTCTTCTGGAAAGAGGAAACCCTGGGGACATGCTATTTGTTCTGTGTAGTTTCTCCTAGGTCAGAGAAAAAATGGGGATCAAGCCTGGCTCAAGGGCTGGGTTGCAGTCTTTTCTAAGATGCTTTCAATGATGGTGCCCGGGAGGTTCCTAACGCTGCTAGGATCCAGCTGGAAGCAGGTACACAGTCCTCCCCTTTCCCCCCCCCCCCTCCTCCCCCCCCCCCCCCCAGGAAGTGGCACTTCCAAGGCCTTACCCTTCTTGTCCTGGTGGTTATGAGAGGACACTGCCCCCAAAGGGTCTGTGCTGCCGGGTGCCTCCAGCAAGTCGTTCCAGTCCAGCATGCCTCCCCTAGACTCATACCCGTCTCGGGACGCCGAATCTGACGTAGTGGTGCTGGGATAGAGGGAACTGGCGTGCCCTGTTTTCATCACAAATACAGTTAGGGAAACAACACCAAAGACTGAATTCTCTTTGGTCAATTTGGTCAGGAGCTAGGATACCCATGATGACCTTGAGACAGAGGACAAGCCTTAGCAATGACAGGGCTTGCTGGTGTAAGTTGGTGTGTGTGTGTGTGTGTGTGTGTGTGTGACTATGTGTGTCTGATACCTATACTGTATTCAGCAGAAGATCCTTTGAACTTATAGTCAGAGAATGAAGGGACAGAAACTGTCTCAGCTACAAGTGGGGTAAGCCTGGTAAATCTCTTACCCTGTCCTTTGGTACATCTTAGGGACAGTCCTGCAGCCTTGGGAAGATAAAGTGGCAGAACAGTGGAAGTTTCACAGTGCCTGATGCTCAAGAAACACAAGTGTCTTTCCCTAGAACACTTTCCACAGGAGCATGAGGGATACTCCAGGAGCATGGGTTGTGGCTGGGTAGGGCATCGATGAGAGCAGATGGCCTCTCCTATCACAAATAACTGAGTCCTTCCCATCAAAGCTGCACAGTATGTCTAGCGTTCTGTCTTAGCTAATCTCCTGGGCATTCTCCAATCTGATAGATGCTCCCTCTCCCAAGGGATCCGTTCCTACCTCTAGCATGAAAGCCTCCTCTGCTACCTGTCTTTAGGGACACACATTCTGTGTTTAAAGCTGGGTTCAGTGTTTTGTGACTCAGATTTATGAGAGATCATTTTGTTGGCCTCACTGACTGAGACAATTAAACTAGAAAAAGGTAGGTTCTGATCTCGGATGTGGTCCAGCATAGGACAGTGCCAGGAGACTGGTGGGTCAGGCAGTCATTGCAGATAAGCTAAACATTTCCTAGGAACACACGTAGATGCTCGCTTCCCATCATCCCACAAGATTAAATGCAGATTGTATCGGATCCTTTCATCTTGGCTCTCACAACTGATTTAAAGAAGCCTGATTAGCAGTCCTCTTTTGTAGAAATAAAATATAGCTTTTCTGTGATTTTCGAGTAGATTATTAAACCATCTTGCCTAAAGCAACATCTTAAGAACTTTAGAAAAGATATCACTGGTTGTCATGGCTCGTGCCTATAATCCTGGCACTTGGGAAGCTGAGGCAGGAGAATTGCTCTGAGCTTGGGGCCAGCCAAGACTATATACAGTAAGTTCCAGGTAAGCCTAGGAAAGAAAGTAATACAGCTACTGTATGTGTGTAATCAGTGTCATTGGCACAGAGGAGAATAGACTCAGAGTAATTCTAAGGGTTCTAGCGTCAGAATATGATTGATCACCTTGTACATGATAAACAAAATACTAGCCACCAGAAAGGTAGGTCCTACTGATAGGTGCATTCTCTCTCTCTCTCTCTCTCTCTCTCTCTCTCTCTCTCTCTCTCTCTCATTTTAATTTGCAATTTTCATTAGAAGTTGGATTTCTAGGAGACTTTAATATTGCAAATTAAGAAACAATTATTTCTTTTTGTTTTGGGGGGTCCTTGTTTATTTATTTTATTTATGTGAGTACACTGTAGCTTCTTTAGAAACATGAGAAGAGGGCATCAGATCCCATTGGAGATGGATATGAACCACCATGTAGTTGCTGGGAGTTGAACTTAGGACTTCTGGAAGAGCAATCAATGTGGTTAAGAACCACTGAGCCATTTCTCCAGTCATTTTTTTTGTTTTGTTTTTTAAATAGCATTATATCCTAAACTTTTGCTGTCAGGAAAAAGCAAATCAATAGAAGTTCAGGTGAGCAATGCTGATTTCTTTGGAAACACTACTCCTAAGTGCCACCACAAAACTTCAGTGACATTTAAGAAGCCCCTCTCTCTCTGCAGAACCTGGGTGGTTCCAACACAGCTTCCAACATCTGTTTTGTTGAAAATACTCTGCTCTACAGCCCACTGCTGAAAATAGGCTCATTTAAACCTCATGGAATGTTTGATTCTAGACACTGTGTTTCTGAGTTCTACGTCCCACCTAATGCTGATAAAAGAACCAGGGTGATAAAATCAGCCTGAGAAACAGAAGTAAGAATTTCCTTCCTGCTTCCGATGACATGTTTATTTCCATGCCTGAACTTGACTACATTAAAATAAATATATGGCCATCCCAAACTACAACTCAGCACCTAACATAAGAAAATAATTAGAAATAGCTTTGTAGGTGGGTAGGGAGGTGTGGTGTGAAGGGTTATGCTCTCTTTCAAGTAGCAAGGATCTCTTCTAGCTGAATGGATAGGCATTGTGAGTACTTTCAATTTAACTGTGTTCAAGGGGCAATTTTATGGTAATGCCATAAGTGTAGTTTAGTGAGAACATTTCTTAATATGGTAATCTAGGGGAAATATATGCCTAAGGGACACATTTTTCTGTAGAAAGATTTCCTGGACCATATGCTACAGATACATGGAAAACTCATCGGTGACGGAAAGCTATGGCTACAAGAAGAAATTAATGTGGACCAGATGGTAGTTAGGTAGGAAAATGTTTTACACAAAAGGGAGAAATCAGCCTTCCTCCTATCTCTGAAGGGTTAGTCTAATACTCGCCATATCTCGATTTTCTGTATGTAAATCTAGAGAAACTGTGCATCTGATTTACTCAACCAAAAAGGGGGGGGAACTTTGTAAATTTTTTAAACTTGTGCTTCAGGATGGAAAGCACAGGCTGGACATGAAGTAAACAGATAGCAAATATGTGAGCCTCAAAAAGTGTTGAGTGATCAGGTGAGAGTATGGAAGAGCAGCAGCCGCCCGCAGGCAAACGTCTCTCGACGTTCCATCCTTAAACAGTACAAGCTAGGAATCATGGATATTCTTTCTCACAATGTGATTTTACAGGCTGTACGATATGCACGCATTATCTGTGAGACTTTGTAGCCAAAAGGATGTCATAAAAATAGACAATGGCTCATGGTATTATATGTCACTAGGTTTGCTGTAATCATGAGGTCCAATAGGAAAGATTACATTTTGATCAGAGGAACAGATGCTATGATTGATAGTCTTCACAAATACAAAAACTATTTTCTGAAAGTTAATTTTCATGCATCATGTGGTTTCTCTACATCTACAAGTCGCTGTGAGTCTACAGGTTAGGGACCCTTCCCGCTATTTTTACTGTTAACAATGATTTTGCCAGTTAGACATAAGAGACACTAATTCAATACAGAGAAGAAGACAGAGGAAAAACGATCAGGGCCCAATTCACTAATAGACTTCTTGTAGATAGGACTGGTGTTGCCTACAGTTTTAGCCGACACAAAGCTTATACAGTGCTAGACTAAAATGATGTCTTTCTCTGAGAAAGGAAATTCCATTTCGGTGGTTTGCTTTCTGGGCCTAAAGTAGCCGGGAGGCTCAGGGCTTACAGAAGACACAATGACTAAGAGTGCAGGTGCACTCTGGATTGTCTTCCTTATCTATATTCATGCCCATTAACGTAGCCATTTGGTCCTTCCTCTGGGGATACAAATCCTGCACATACTCCATGCCTGACCCATAGCAGCCACTCAACAAGTATTCGATGGATGAATTAATTAAATATTTTCTTAGTTCATACCAAAATAATCATCACTTATAAAAATACATAAGTACTAACTAGAACACAGCTCTCTCTTTTTTCCTTATAAAATGTATTGTTTTCCCTCCTTTGAAAGTGTCTTTCTATGGCTCTTTAGTAATTTCCTAACCTCTATGGTAGACCATCACTGATTTTGATGGTAAATTAGCCATCTAACTACTATATGCTGAATGGTTCCTACCTGCAATGGACAGGGTTATGAGCTAAAGGGAAAGTCCTATTCTTCTTTGGTTTTCTTTCAGAAGCTTCAGATCAAGAGCTCACAAGAACTGGGCATTGTCCTTTCAAGGTTTAATTTTAATATATTCCCATTAACATATGGAAAAATTAATAAATGCCTGTTCTTTGAGGAGGAAATGAAAGCTCCACACTTGCCTGGAGAATGATTTTTTTGCCTATAAAGAGCATCCCAGTGTTTAATTATACGTTCAAGGAATTCCCTGGGAGTTAAAATTGGTCTTGAACATTTGATGGATGCAAGGAAGGCTGCTGGTTCACTTTCAAGGTCTGAATTTCTCAACATCTGATAAAAATTATTCAGTTACACAGGCCATGATTGCAAAGTCTGACGTTGCAAAAGAGCAGGTGCTAAGTGGATTTCCTTCCTGAAGGTGAAGGTTAAGCTAGATGACATTTGCCTTCTGAGCAGTTCTCTCTTGGTCTGCGCTGTTCAATATTCCTGTTTGAATCATAGATGAGCAGATGTCAAAGGTGGAGGAGTCCTGCAGACTTGGCTGCTCTACCCTGTGTTGAATCATGGCAGGGCTGGGCAGGGGGGCTGCATTGCATAGCTCTGGGATTTAAGACAGTCTTGAAGACTTCAATAAGGCTTCTAATTTTATGTTAACCAGGTTTAGGGCCTGAAATTTTACATAGAACAATTGAGCACATTTGTAGCCACCTTGAAGTATTGTTTGTTTCCTAAATTTTGTGGGTTTTCCTCTTTTCATCTTTCTTCCATTTTTGCCTGTGCTTACATTTAAAGACTACCTCTTAAACCATTCCTTTGTTGTGTATCTAGGACACAAAAACTATAAATGGCTGAATTCATGGTCCAAATTAAAAGGCAAAAATCTTAAATTTGATACTACAAAGATGATTTCATATCATGCTATTTTTAAAATGCATTCAATCGTTTAAGTTGATAGGTGTTTGGAAGTACTCTGAAACATAAAAACAACATAGCTACATTTTGGCTTGCCCATGAGGAAGTAAGGATACCTCCTGAACCTGGATCTATGTTTGTGTATTTCAGGTGGAGAACAATGGCACAATCCTGCTTGGCAAAATCCTCCCTGCCTCATACTTTCTTGCATAAATTCTGAAGGTATCTCACTGAAAATATGTTTAAATATTCAAATTCTTTCTGATCTTGAATGTTGTTGGTCGTTGTTGGAATGTTGCTGCTACACAACAAATGTTTGCCTCATAAAACTCTGGTGTCTGTGCCCTTATATGGGAATTCTCTGTTGGGGAGATTAGGGGGGTGGTATTCCCTATCAGCTGAGGGGCTACAGTTTATGAATTATAAGTACTGTTCTTTTATCCTGAATCTCTGTATATACAAGCATAAGAAATTTCTTCTCCCTCGAGAATTCATTAGATAGATTTACCAAATTCTTGAATGTTGGTGTGTTTCACATTATATGGGTTAAATATGTAAGAATCGGTCTCCCTAATCAACTGTCTCACATAAGCAGAATATATATATATATATATATATTAAAGCATAGTGAAATCTAGAAATAAGTTTAGTGAATTGGGGCCTTGAAGTAACAAAGAATCTGTTCTATGATTAAGAATGAAAACTAAAAACTACCAAAAGATGAGTAACTTTAAGTATTAATATATATATATTACACTGTGTTGAAAGACATTTCATAATCTGGTAGAGGAGTTGAAATGTCTATAAAAAATGAGGATAAAAATTAATTAAAAAGAAACCTAAAGCTTAAAAATCTTCATGTGGTTAGTACAATAGATTTCCATCAACGTGAAATTGTGACAGTAAGATTTTCCTTACCATTCAGTGCCACGAAGGAATCTGAAAGACAAAAGTGGGGAGGTGGTTACTTAGCTGCACACTCTTAGTGTGACTTACACACTGAGCAGGGATGAGTAACGAGGGCTGGGGCAGTGTGGGAGCCCAACACCTAGAAGCCTTCCTTTGTCTCTTCCTGCTTGTAACCTAAGACGCTTCCTACTCAGTCCAATTTCCTATTTCCAGATCTCTTCCGTGGGTGACTTTCCTCAAAGCCACTGCTAACCAGCCATGAAAACCCAAGAATTAGCAGAGGAAGCGGTCATTTCAATGATTCTATGAGTGGCAGGAAAACACGCTCAACTTGGGGCTTGGCTATGGATAAAGAAACCGAGCCACGTCTGTAAGTGATATTCTATCTGGTTTCATCCTCATGGATGCACTGAGAGAACTATCCAGTGTCATAATCCCTAATGTTCTGAAATGAGTGGGGGAGTTTTAGTTTAGAAGTTGAAAACCCAAACCCACTTAAATCACACATGTAGGTTTGTGTGTTGATGTCTATGTGAGATCACTGGTTCACCAAACACTGGCTCTCTATGACTTTCCTAAAAATCCTGTCAGTGAAACAATTCTGTAAGTGCCCCCTGAATACTGATACATACAGAAGTAGTTCCTTTTCTGGTGGGAGCATGAAGAAAGGAGAAGCTCTTTCAGGATGGGGGAACAGGCAGAGGCATAGTCCCACCTTCTGTCCTGAGTGGGGACCCCAGAACGGAGTATGAGGGAAACAGGCTTTTACTGCTGACCCTGGACATAAAGACTAAATCACTAGATTGGAACCTTCTACTTGACATACACTTGTTCTCTTAGATTCTTCTGCCTTAAAACATAGGACTGCACAGACACTTAAACACACAGTAGCAATCCATCAGCATCTTCTTTGTACATTTCCTGATTCAGGCCAAATCCATGTTCCTGTTTACAGGCACCCACACCACCAGACCACAGAAATGCAATGAAAATATTTTCTAAAGCTAATTTAATTAAACATCTGTAACAGCCCCTCACCTTTCAAAACTGCCATTTTTCCAAAACTGAGAGAGACTACAAGGCACAAGATAATTAAGGTCCAATGATCAAACTTGAAATTGGTTTACTGATACAGATGAATAGTCACATACACGGCACAGCCATTTTGCTGATGACACATCTCCTACACCAGTTTGGATGTGTAAAGATTTCATATGAAGATATGATAAAGGAAAATGTTGGCCATATATTTTATTAATAAACCAACTTATGTCCAAGTCAAGAATTTGCAGATAAGGCTGGTAATTACCCTCTTTATTTGATAATTCTGTATCGCTTGCAAAAGCATGTGATAGAAAGTTCAATTACAGCATGGTCTGAAATTTCAGTACTTACTCCTTAAAGACTTAGAATTACAGCTATGATCTTATTATAGAGTCACTCAATTTTGTTCCCTTATGAGCTGTTTTCCAGTGCCATTTTGAATGAAAATTTTATGGATTTCCATACATGGAACATTAAAAAAAAATTATAAACCAGGTGAGTCTCCTTTGAGAAGCCGACAGCCATATTCTCAGATACTCAGATCTGTCTTGATTCCTGCGTGCCTTTCTTTCTTTTAACCCAAATGCTTACAGGTTGTGTTTAAACTGTTAATAAACTCCAATTCATTTTTTATAAAGTTGTAAACTGAACATATTCGTTTTCTAAAAACATAACATTATTATTCAAGTTTACAACACTAAAGCATTTTCAGGAGAACCCTGATATTGATCAGCTCAAAATCAGTCCTGAATGTCTCTAAGAAGTTCTAAGTATAGTGGTGCCACTTAAGAGTATGTGAATGAGACTTGGTTAATTTCTGCAAAGAGGTCATTTAGAATCGCTTTATTCTGCCATGTTATTCCTTAAGTTTGTTCCAATCTCAAACGGTTTCATTTTGAAAAATAATTACTTCCATTGGTAAATAGTTAAAGAACACTAACACAGTCCCGCTCAGTTAAAAAGCGAGAGCACAATGATTAAACGTTTGATTGTTTGGCTAAAATGCCGTTTAATAGCACATTATGAAAAACAACAAGACTGCCATTTTTGTAATGGAAATACTGACATAACTTTCTGCTTTGCTATAATTAATATCCCCTAGCATGCATTTCTTCTCCAGCATTAGAATGAAGGGAGAGGTGCCTGCATTCACAGCAGTAACTCTGGTAGTGCTGTCTTCCACAAGCACTGTTCTCTGTTATACGCAGAATCAGCTGCACTGAGGTTTACATGGGTCTGATGCTTCTAGACCAGTGGTTCTCAGCCTTCGTAGGCTGTGAACCTTTAATTCAGTTCCTCATGTTGTGGTGACCTCCAACCATAAAATTACATTTGTTGCTACTTTATACCTGTAATTTCACTACTGTTATGGATTGCGGTGTAAATATGTGTTTTCTGAGGTTCTTAGGTGACCTCTGTGAAAGGATCCTTTGCTCTCAAAGGGTCACCACAGGTATTCGAGACCATTTGATAAAAGCATCTTTATCCACAGGTTGGCACAGATTTAAAAACTATACTTACTGTGACAGTCTCCAAGGCCATCCGTATTTCCACGCTCAATGTCCTGCTCAAAAGCCAGTCTTTAAAAGGGGAGAGGGGAGAGGACAAGAAAAGAAAAAAATTCAGTGCCATGAGTGAGTCTTTACTTTCATTTAAAAAATGACCCTTTAGTTAAGCCGTGCGGTAGGTGTAAGAGAGAAACAGCTCTCAGCTTATAACAATGAGGCTGATGCAGGTCTCCAAGGAGAAGCTATCTAAGATAGCCATGAGCTCGGAGCGGAATCAGGAAGCTAACTAGTTTCTGGGTTACTCTTACGATTTCCTTACTCTGATTCCTTGAGTATTACCTAAACATTTAAAAAGTTTTCAAGCTAAAGCCCACTCTTTGTATAAGATATAAGAGAAGTCTGAAAGTGTCTTGCCGGGCAGTGGTGGCGCACGCCTTTAATCCCAGCACTTGGGAGGCAGAGGCAGGTGGATTTCTGAGTTCGAGGCCAGCCTGGTCTACAGAGTGAGTTCCAGGACAGCCAGGACTACACAGAGAGACCCTGTCTCAAAAAACAAACAAACAAAAAAAAAAAAAAAAAAGAGAAAGAAAGTGTCTGTTCTTTTCTGCTTCCTCTCCCACTCTCGGTCTTGCTTTCTCAGGCCCTTTCCCCCTCTATTTCTTTGCCTACAAAACACATGTAACCAAGTGTTTAAGGGCACAACTGACCAGTGAGCAGGTATGTGCAGGCTCTGAGAGGGCAGACTGTGGCAAGGATCTTGCTTCCTCCCTGCCCAATATTCAACTCTCCTCTCTTCTTCCTCCTCCATCCTAAGGGTCACCACCACTCACTTTAATTTTTTAAAACAAGCACACCCAGATTTGTCCACTCTGTGCTTATGTTTCTAAAATGTAATTGAAAATTCTGACTTGTGGCTGCCTCCCAGTCTATCATGACTCACGTGAAAAACCGCTTTGAAAGGCACACCTTGATCTAATAATCCATGTTTAGCCTCTAATGTCTTTGATGGTAATGAAAATTAAATTCATTCTCTAAGGATACGGATTTCTTGTAATGAAAGCCAGTATCCATCCAGTCCCAAAGCCTGCTCATCCAGCAGAGCCACGCATGTGTTGAGCAGTGCCTGTGGCAATGGCATATAAATGCAGGGCTTAAAGGGAGCCTCTGGGAGGTCTGATAGGAACTTGAAAATAGCTTATGAAAGTCTTGTTATCTTTGTCCACTTGTTGACAAATGATGGACCTCTTTTCAGTCACCTCCTCTCACTGATTCTTTCTGCCCCACCCCAAGGAATTTCATGAAAAGATACAAGGCTCCAACTCTGTCAAAAGTCAACAGAACTACCTGCAAAGCCACGGCTGATCATGCAGAGTGGGCCATCTTTGCAGCGCTCAGATTTCTAGGTCATATTTTACAGTTATCGTTAGCTCGGTTCAAGAGAGTATTTCTCAAATGATGTGGGTGGTAGTCACTAAATCGTCTCTTTCTAGTTGCCTGGCTATTTTAAATGCAGGAAAGATGCTTCCAGCATGGGAAAATAATTCTGTTTTACAAATGGGACCAGGGAAAGCTCCTTTGTTGAAGGAGAGCCCTGGACTGCACTGGACAACTCACTTGCATTACCTACAATCTCTCTGAGACACACTTTGAATATCTTTTCCAAATGTTATTATAGATTTCACATCCTGTGAAGTAGAAAAAAAAAAGAAAAAAGAAAGAAACCCAACTCTCAGGCAGAACAGAGGGGCTTGATCTTGGGGACCAATTGGGAAGCTGCCAAACATTGATTGTGTGCCGGATTCACAGTCAGGTCAGGGTTTGTTCAGCACAGGAGAAAGCTTTATTGGCTATGAACACCATGCTTGAAGCACGATCACATGGGTTAACAAATGTTCTGCTGTTTCTTCTCAGCCTCGGATGGTTGGTCAATTAGCAAACTCATTTTGTTGTGGCTGGACAAACCATCTACTAATCTAATTGGTTCCCCATGGCTTCTTTCTCTGCTATCCTCAAACTGTGATGTTCAAGGCGGGTATCTTCATGTCCCGCTTTCTAGGGAATCCTTTTGAAGCCTACTGTGTTTCCTTTCTGTGGTCTTATCCAGTCTGAGGGTGATTATTCCATGGATACTCTGCCAGGTGTGAGGCAGAGTCCATGAACTGAGTTAGGGATAGAGGAGGCACCTGACACTTCCGTGGTTGAAATTTTCTCACACAGAGAAATGAGTTCAGATGGTTTGAGGGAACACAGGCAAGCCTACATCTAGCATGAAGAATGACCCAGGCACTTTGCCCTCCCACACCTCAGGCTCCTTACCTGCTAAGGGGTGACAGATGGGCACAAGAACCACTTTCCTTTACCCACCCACAATAAGGGTCTCTGGAGGCGATGCAGGTTCTGTAGGAGAAGAATGACTGTCAGCTACCCAGGATTGCTTTCTAACTACTAATGAATTTTCAAATTGTCAGCAAGGCAACAGATACATACTTTTTACACTTCCCATGTCGCTCACAACGGCCAAGAGGCACCTTTATCACACAAGTAGAGAATGCGACATAGAGTGAGCCACTTGCCCTGTCGAGCTGCATGCCCATGATCCTCTTATCTTCTACACCATCATAGCTGCACCTAGTTTGATGAAGTAGGAGGAACCATTAGTAGATTCCTAGGGACAATTTTCTTTCCCTTGTCACCACCTTCATCCTCCACTTCTGGACTGACATGCTGACTTCATGATCTGACATAACTGAAGTTTCACAGATCTTATGTGGACACCCTACATGGGCAGCAATAGAGATGTACAATATTGGCCAGGAGGAAAAAAAACAATGCTTTTTATATGCTCAGTACCTTTTAGAAACGGGGTGATCACAGAACTTATCGGCCGTGATTTTTCCATGAATGGGAAAGGACTCAGTAGAATGACAAATAATTACCAAGAAAGGACCGAACATTCCACTCACTTTTCTGGGTTATAAACATTCATCTCCTCCAGGAAAAGGCTGCCATTGAGGAAGCCACTGCTTCCTATCCTGGCCAAGAACTTCAAGATGATTCCCTTTTCTGATCCCAGGAAAACCACAGTGTGATTCTGATATGGCCCTGCAGCGTTGTCTACTGCAATTTTGGTCAGGCGGTATCTAAAAAATGAGAGGATCACATTTGAAAAACAAAAGTCTCTTTGTAAGACTATCATTAAAGGTCCCCTTTCCACTTCAAACAAGTGTGACACAGCTTTCTAGTAACAATGTCATGAAAAATATATGCATGTAAGTAATACTCTCAAGCTGTTCTGGTCCCGTATTTTCATATGCAGAAAATTAGTATGACTCCAACAGGGAGAAGGAAGTATGTGTGTACAGAGGCCAAGTTCTATAATAAATAAATATCCATAACCATATGAAACCACTCAGCAACGATCCTTTCCATGAGCAATAAGGAAAGACTGATGGTCCCAATGGAGAAGAGAGACATAAGAAGTGAATATACTTAATATTTCTTTTTAACATTGAAAAGGAAAGCAGTGGATACCATCTTTCATTCTTTTCCTAGGAGGCACAAAACCTCTGTCAACAAGATGAGAAAACTTTCTGGTTGTACACAAAGGGGTAAAGAGGGTCCTGAAGATAGAGGGCTCAGAGCAGTATCTTAAAATCAGGATATGCAGGCCAAACCACATCTGTGAAGGGGCTGGAGAGAGACAAGCATACAATTAAGGCCTAGTGAGCATCTTCTTTCTATGGAATTTTATGATCATTGTTCCTTTCATGGATACCTATTTGTCCTAAGTACCAAGACAGGAACTAGAGAACATCAGGTTTCTCACAGGTAATAGAGCAAGGTTTCTAGGTCATGGTCAAGAGAGTTCATCATATGTTCAGTAAGGTTAGGGAATAAAAAGCCTTTTGTGTTATCGACTGCTACTGTTTAGAAAAGCCCGTTATCTTTGAAAATGACCTGCAATGATAAACCTGCAATGGTAGCACGATGTTTAGTGCTATCAGAGATCTCCCCGATCGACCACTGCTTCTATGTTGGCATCACTTCAGAAAGCAAATACCAAAGCATAATTCCTTCATTCTAGCATGCCACTACAAATGCCACGTCCTTTCATGCCAGCAATGTAGTCACGTGTGAACCCCAAACAGGTAAGCACTTCTCACAGGTTCTCCTTCGAGACTCCCCTGTAATGTGCAGGACAGATTAATGAGCTAATCTGGAAGGAAATAATTTTTTTTTCCTTTCTTCTAATTGCTGGCATGTGTGCAACTAGCCTGAAAATACTGGCACTATTCTCACTGAGAATATGGCGATGGGGGGTTGGTGGCATCGCCCCAGCCTGTCAACATTTCCTAGCTGAATCCATGCCCAGGAGAGCAGAAGATGTTTGTGGCATTTCAAAACACGATCCACGAGATAAAGTCAAGGAAATCCACTTAGGACGTGGTTTGTTTGACACTCACCTGACCATCGTTCTCAGGAACCAAGGTCTGTTGATGATGGAAGGCACTGCCTCGTCCATGAGTGGATGCGTCTTAATGAAGTTCAGGGTATCATCAGGAAACTCATTGGAGCTTGCATACTTTTCTAAAGAGGATGATCCAGCACAACAGCCTGGCCTAAAAGGAAACAAGGAGTGGAGGGGAAAGAGTTATTTCATGCCTTCTGGCGAATTCTTTGAATGAACTGCTTCTCTAAGCATCTGGCATGAAGGAGATTGTACCAAAGGCACAAGAGGAGGATGTTGAACAATGCAGAATGCCACCAAGTACAACATGCTGAGATTTCCTCTGGACCGCCTCCTTGTTCTGAGAGGGAGCCTTAGCCCGTACAGCTCAGTTTCTCCAGGCAACTTGGCTTCCTTCCAGATACACAAACAAACCCCAGTGAACAGAGATGGAGCTGGAAATGAGTGAATGTGGGGACAAGCCTCTCAGGGATGTGGTACTATCTGTCAACTTGACACAAACCTATACATACCTGGGAAGAAAGAACCTCAGCTGAGAAATTGCCTCCAACCCACAGGCCCATGGGCTTGTCTGTGAGCCATGTTTTAAATTGGCAATTGTTATAAGAAGGCTCTGCCCATGGTGGGTGGTACCACCTCCTGGCAAGTGAGCCTGGGCTGTACAAGAAAGGTGGCTGAGCAAGCTAGGAGGCAAGCCAGGAAGCAGTGTGCCTTGTGGTTTCTGTATCAAGTTCCTACCTTGGCTTCTCTTGATGATAGATTGTAATAAATTCTCCCTAAGTTGCTTTCTGTCTTGGTCACAACAACAGAAAGCAAACTCGGATATCGCACTAGAGGTTTGAGAGCAGTGGTTCTCAACCTTCCTAATGCTGTGATCCTTTAATACAGTTCCTTATGTTATTGTGACCCCCCAACATAAAATTATTTTGTTGCCACTTCATAATTGTAATTCTGCTACTGTTATGAATCTTAATATAAACATCTGTGTTTTCCGAAGGATGGTCTTATTTTGGGTCGTGACCTACAGTTTGAGACCCTCTATTCTAGAGGTATATGTTCTACAAAGGAGGGGATTATGTTAATACTCTTATAAGCACAGAAAACAGTGATTTTCAGTCACTGAGGTACACAGCAGCAAGACTCAATGTTACAGGCTCTCAGGGTATATAAGTTCACTTTTCATTTTTTTGTTTTCGATTTTTATGAGGTTTTGGAAGGTATGAAAGCCAGTTACACTGAAGATTCTTTCCTAAAGGACCAATTTCTTGCAACTGAACAAAGATTGCAAAAGTGAACTTTTGCAAGAAATTTTGTGGTTTGAGGGGTTACATGAAAATCTCAGCAAAGTTAGATCACAGAATACTAAAGTCCATGCTCTAGATGCCCAGCTGCCTGCTGGTGCTGGAGAGGAGAAATTGGGCCCTTACTACACAATCTCTCCCCATACCATGTAGCTTCAAGATCAGCCTAATAGTTGCAAGAGGGTAAGACAAGTGTATGGAAGCATGTGGGTGAACACATTGACATGGGAGAAAGTGACCTAACACATGTCCTAGTGATGCCAGAGTGACACCATCGTCACTTACCAGGCTTTATAGACATAATCTCCCTCAAACCCAATCCCTCCACCTCAACTCCTTTTCTAGCATGTTCATATGTTATGGACTGATCCCAGGTGCTGAATTAGGGAATCTGTCTGGTCCCTAGAGTTTACCTTTTACATCGAGTCTGCTTTGAACAGAGAAGGAATACGCTAGGAAACACAACAGAAAATAGAGGGTGGGCTACTTGGCCTTCCTTGGTTCCTAATATCTAAATTGTTCAACTTGTACTTGTAGGTATTTTGGAAGAACATTAGAAACCAAAATGGCCAGGAAGACATTGGGCTTGCTTCCAGTGCCACCTGAACTCAATGGAGAGGTTTCCATGTAACTGAGACCACAGAGGTGGACGTATAGAGGAGGTGTGCTACAGAGTTGGAAAACGCAGGGACAGGATGGGACAAAGGTTCTTCCAGAGTTTGCTATTACATAGGAGCAGATGAAGAGGTTGTACGGGACCAAGAAATTTCTGCAGCGTTTCTGTGTCATGAGCTTTATTGTGAGAGAGTCCAGGGCACCGCTTGGAAAAGGCTAGCACTATACTTCAGGTGAGTTCAGAAAAGCAATCCACTGTACCAACTACACAATCCTCGTCCTTGACCTCATCAGAGGGACTACACTCTGATCCCACTTGTTCCAAAGTATCCAAGGAATGTTATTAATACTTAACATTTTATTTGGATTGAAGATAAGAATTCATATAAAAACCAGAGGGACGTACAGCAGAAGTATCTCTCTAGTTAAACAAACTTGCATAATACAGTTTACTCTCTGGTCCTTAATCCTCCACCTATAGACCAATAGTGGGCAAACCACATTTACATATGTTAACCAGAAGACTAAAGTCACGGTTTGTAGGAACTAAAGGTAACTGGGTTTTGGTAAAGGTGAATACAAATGTTCATGAGGGTCTTTCTGTTGTTCTTGGATCTCCATCTGCCTGGCTTGTGATGGAAACCACTCATGTGTGGTCGACAGGAGGCTCACAACCAGAGAAGCCAGTTTCATCATTTCTGAGTGAAAAATAGCTGAATGAATAAATATGTGCATGTACCTGGGTTTAGGGACTCGCTCGTCTGGAACCGGTGTCCAGGTAGAATCAGGTGATTTCTGTTCCTTGAATCTCCCAGTAAAAACATTGGCAATGTCAAGCATGTCATAGGCACAGACCGCAGAACCAGGTATGCTGTAAAGGACATTTCATACAAGATCTTACTCATGTAACTATACTACATCCCTTTAGAAAACATCTGAAGAAACTCTTTTTACAGACAGGTAGAATTTAAAGCCTATATCCTGACCACTACAAATGAAGGAATCATAATGTGTAAAGAACATGTATCTGCCAATCAAGTGGGCATCAACAGTCTTAAAGAACAGGCTAGTTACAGTACACTCGGGGCGGAGGGAGAAAGCCCATTATTTCTTCATCACCTCTTACACTCCTTTGTTGTGGGGGGAGAATTATGAGCTGGTTACAGAAGCTTCCTGAATGCAACAGAAACAAGGGCCTGCTTTAGTAGCTAGATCACTGGTTACACTGGAGACAAGTTCAGAGCAAGCCAGTGAGATCTGTGTGTGAATGTTATTAGCACAATATTTCATGACATGAGACCCCTCCACCACATTTTTATGGGCAGACACTGGTCAGGTTGCAGAACAGAGAGAAAAAGACCCATTCCAGCAAACCAGACTTAAGGTCTGGTAACCTGGTAGTATGGAGTGTGTGACCAAAAGTAGGAACAAACAGGCTTGAAGGCAGCCAGGCCATGATGGGCTGGTGTGCTAGAACAGGTGCTTGCTTGCTCTTTGTTCCCCTGGGAAGAGGCACCCCTCAAGGATTGCCAGCAATCTGGCATAACCAGTCTAAAAGATGTTTGTAATTGGCAAGTTAGGTTGTCTGATCTTATTGAACAAATAATATTTCTGAGACCACATAGGGGCACTTAAGAAAATAAATAGATTATCTATAATACATGAAAACTCACTGTGGTATTATAATCACAAAGTAACCCACATGTTTAATAAAACAAACACCTAAACTAGAAATGTAGTCTTAAATTCCATGAACCCTGGCATTCCTATATATCAAAGCAGTACGTTTTCCAAAAAATCTTAGATAGATGGGACCTTAAATGTGAATACTCAAACCTTGAGATATTTTATATCTTTCCTATCCTCATCTAAAAATCCCTATAGATGATTAAAACATACCTAGATCTAATCGAATACTTCTTGCTGCAGTATAAGCACAGTGAGAAAAGTTTGACACTTGGCCTCCCTGTAAGTGAGGAGTGTGAGTTCATCCCTCAACTCGCTCTGCTCAGGGCTCTACCCAATTCCTAGGCATGTCTTTCGAGATGCTGTCTTCTGATCTTATCATTTCTCATGCCTGTCATCTAGGCACTCAGGAAGTTCGTGAAAGCCCTGGTAAAAAGGATACTCTAAGGTGTATTCCCAGAAGAGGACATTCCATATAGAAGCTGTAAACTCCTACACAGACAGGAGAGCATGGTGCATGGATTCAGAGACCACGTCCAGGAGTTTCAACCCAGAGTTAAGCTCATTTCACACAACAGTGTTGAGAGTTTGAAACATTAGGCTTTACAGAGAGCTGGAAGCCACAGAAAGATGGTTAACACTAGTGTTTTTCTATGCTGTCATTTCTATGCATATTCACTACTTTGGGGACAATTATTAATGTGTTGTTTAATTGATTAAGTTTTCTGATAAACTAAATGCAAAAATACAAATGAAGTTAAAGACAGCATTTCCGGGTCCTCTGAACCCTCACCACACTCTTGTGCAGGCAGTTGTGCTGGGGTTGGGATCTGAGTCATGAACCAACTTCCTGAAGTCACTGGAGGTCTACATCTTCAAGTTGAATGGTAACTGAACACTAAGGTGGAACCCTTGGCATCTTGCTACAAATTTCTTGCTGTAGCATTTTAATAAATGCCCAACCTACACACACACACACACACACACACACACACACACACACACACACGCCCCAATCCAATGAGGGAAATAATACAAGTAAAATACGAATACCACATAACCTATAAGAGATCAGAGAAAAACTCATTTCCAAACCTGACCCTTCTATTACTGACTACCTGGTCCAGGCAAAGGAATATTTTAAACAATTTCCTCATGTGTTAAAAAGAGGACAATAAAATTTTCTTTACAGGAAAGGAATCCCATAGAAAGTATTTAAATAGTCATTCATATAAATGGAAGATATTGTTATAACTTATTTTCCCTAAAACCTTAATTTAATAATGCTTATAAATTCTAACTGGTTCATTGATAAAAACTTAGAGCAAAGTGCTTTTTATCTACAAATAGTGACAGCTGCTTTTCCATCAGTTGCAAATCCCCTCCCTCTCCCCCCCCCAAAAAAAAGGGAGCTGGGAAGGACTTATTAGGTCAACACAGCCAGGGCATGGTTACCTGTTATAAGGTGTGGAAAAGGTTGCCAAGACAACATCACGCCCATTGACTCGAATCACATCTGTAACTGCCTGGAGTATATTGAAATAAAAATGAGAGTCTCCAGGCACGGAGCAGTTCAGCCGAGCCTTCAGGAAAGACGTCCACTGCTTCTCCAGGACTCTCTGAGACCCTCCCATGTCGTTCTTACAAACCTGAGCCACCCTGGGGAAAACAACCTGCAGGGAACAGTACATAGGAAAAGGCAGTCATCTCCTGAAATGAGGAAGATCTTAGAAGAATTTGTCTCTGCTTAAAAACACAATCAGAACAACAAGGTATTTAGTTTAATATTGCATTTCTAAAATCAGGAACAGAAGAAGAAAAAGAAAAAGAAAAAAAAACTCTGCAAAGAAACAGAATGTTTTAAAAGATAAGGCAGTGGCATTTAATATGGAGCCATAAATCCTTCAGGGGATCAGCTCCCAGCCACATAAACTCATTTCCATACAGACTGCTTAGCTTTTATTTCGTCAGACAAAAGCACACTTTGTATGCACCATTTCTGCCATCCCCACTGGCTGCCTCTGGGGCCTGAAATCTCATACTTGGAGTGTGAGTCCCTCTACCCGTGCAAGCCATCCTGGTATTTTATTTGTGCCCTCTAACTTAGTGACCTTGATCAGATGTCTGGTAAAAATAACTGAAATAAACATCCTGTAACTGTTCTCTTCCTTTCTGCAATAAAACCAAGACTCAGTTTGCCTAAAGATACTGGGTATGTATTGTCTCTGTGGAGTAACTCAATTAAAAGGGAAAATTATACCTGGAAGCTACATCCCAAAACACTTAGAATTCGGTATGAAAGTAACCAAACATCTGTTGGTTAGATCTTCAGTAGAAATTATTCAAGAGGTTCCCTGTCATTTGTTACTGCTCTGAAAAAGTAGATCAGGCTTCCAGACAGCTCAGTCTGTCATTTCTGGCCATCCCTGTTGTCACCGGGTTCAGTTTGCATTTCCAGGTCATTTATAGCAAGGTTGGTTCAAAAGAGGGTTTCTGAAAATGTCACCAATGGATCTAGGGACACTCTCCCATCTTACCTTCCCCATAGTGTTGTATTCTACGGCAATTTCTCTGAAGAAGAAGTAGATATAGTCCCCGTAGTCCACTGCTTGGACAAAGTATGGCTCTGCAGACAAACGGGCACTTTAATTGGAGATATGTCACATAGTGTTAAGGGAATTTTAATCAAGTGTAGCCAAAGACGTGTTATTAATTGGAAGTGTAGGGCTATTAGACATGTGGTTAACACTAACCATTTCTAATGACTTCAGAAGTGCAAGCGCTAGTGATTTCAGAAGGCACTTGAGCCTACAAATTACATCTTTCACAAGCTTTGCAACCGCGAGTGAAGAATAAGTACATTTTGCAAATCTCTGTAGTTTTATTTTCCACAATGGAATGTCCATATTGCCTAGAGGAGTTTTTGCACATTACTCCATCACGCTGACTCACTCAGCGGCTGTGAATAACCCCTTTCCTGTTCCCCACCACCCCCAGTCCCCCTCTCTGCCCCCCACCCCATGCCTTTTCATGAATGTTCGGTTCAGCTCTTTTCATTGGGGACTCTGAAATGAATTTGAGGCAGGGAAAGATGAATGTGGAGTAGTCTATTGTCGCAGCACTGGTAGTTTTGTTAGTACTCCAGAAGCTCTTGGGAAGGGGAAAAGCGAGGTAAATAAATCAGTTGAGGCAAAAGATGCAATTTACATGGTTTTGTCTGTCAGAATCCATTACTAAAATGAATCCATGGGCTGGTCTATCCAGACGCAATATCTCTTATGGGGTCTGTATCCTCTCCCCCCTCTCTTCTTCTAACTGCTCACCTTTTAACCACTTTGAATCATGCTTGACAGTCCTGAGGGTAGGGCTGTCTCCAAGGCTCCTGTAAATGACCGCATCAATGGCCAGAAAGTCAGTCACCGTGGCCGAGTAGAGCTTTCCATCTTAGGAGAAAAAGGAAAGAGTTGAACAGAGTACTGAGCAAGGCAGGGACCGGTGACAGGAAAGACATCCCCAGGTCTGCTTTCCTGCATCAGGCAAATGAGATCGGACAACTTGGAAAAATCCAAGGGTCGCTAGGAAAAAGCTTGGCCCCTGTTCCTCACCATTTTGAATTAGGATCATGAGAAATGAAACATTTTTCATTTTTAAATTGCAAGGCAATTTTTCTAAGCAGCGGTGGCAGCCGCAGCAGCTCAGGGTACAGGGCAAACGAAATATGCTATTTGCTTCACTTGATTAGATGGACCTTGACTGCAAGCTCAAGGCCAAGGACCCTTGGACGCTGCTACTGTCACCAAGCCATGGTCACCTGGCTTAGGAGGGAGCCCTGAGAAATAAGAAAGTGATTTTTATCAAGACAGGTTTTAATTCCATTCAGAAATATGGATGACCTGAGGCTGCGCTGAGACTGACTTGGTGTGGGATGAATGGAAAAGGGAGAGTTCAAAAGCTCTAACCGTTAACCAGATGACTTCTTTTGTCCCAAGAGTCACAGCCCCTCTTTTCCTTAGTCATGTGACTCATATAAGCCCTGTCAATCTAGCTTAAATAAAAGACCTTTGATTCTGGATTTCCAAAGTCACAAATTGGAAGCACTGTGCAATGCAAGTGGCCAAAGCAAAGAATTAAGGTGTGGAGAGAGCCGAGTACAAATTGGCCTCTCTTTAGAAATTTATGGCTTGGAGAGACAGGTTTGAGGGCGTGTCCAAAAGCAAAGAGAGCAAAGAAAATTGAAAATGAGTCACTGAACTTCTGGCTTTTTTTTGGACTAGCAAATATACTGCACCCTAAACCCAAATGATATAGTTAAGAAAAATAAGATTTGGGTCAATTGAAATCGAGTGTACTCAAACTTCAGACAGTTTATTTGAGGGGGGGATAGTGAGAGCACTCAGCAGTGAAAAACACAGGCTGCCCTTCCAGAGGACACAACTTTGATTTCCAGCACCCACACTGTAGCTCACAACCATCTGTAACACTAGTTCCAAGGAGTCTGACGTCCTTTTCAGGCCTCGAGAGGCACCAGGCACGAATATACTGCACAAATACACACCTGTCTACAAGCTCCCTGCCTAGTTAGGCTAAGCCAGGTGTTTGCTGTCATGATGGGAATGGCAGCTAATGGTGTGGCTGAATGCTGGAACAATCAATCCCTTCACACCAACATGTCTCTCTGTATCCACTTCCACACACACACATCTGGCAATGATTTCCTAAATAAACTTCCCAATTAAAACCTACCCATACACAAAAACCCCATTAGATTCGAAAACGATGGCCTATTAGCTACTTCTTCACACCCTGTTCAGCAGGAACCTGGGCCCACTCGGGCAATCAGCATCATATTTTCAGACACTCTGGCCATTTGGTCAGAGATACGCTTGTAGCCAAATCAAATCAATGGCATTTGACAAGTCTCTGTTGCTTTGCTGCTGTGAAAAAGCTTCCAGAAGCTTCCTTTCACTTCTCTCCCTTTTGCTCCATGTGTAGCCTCTGAGGCTGTAAGAACAGCTGTCTCATGAAGACGGTCATGGAGAATACTGCAGACTACTGTTGTAGAGTCCAACCAGCGTTAACCCGACTGCTAGCATTAAAATCTGCGTTGGTGGTTCTACATAATATTTTCTAGTTCCTGAGCCCAAAGTTGTCTTCACCTATGCAGTACTGTGCTGTCAAACTTTCCTGAAGGCCCAAAAGCCTGTAGGGGTGGGGCAGAGACTCTTTAAAGAAGCAAAACTACTTAGTTTCCCATCCTAATTCCAAATGGAAGAGGCGTTCTTAATTACAGTGTTCACCAGAGAGTCAGTACAACTGTGACTCAACCAATCCTTCCAAGCGAATTCTCAGCCATAGGCTGAAAGACGCAAAAACAAACTTAATGAGAAAAAATCAGGTCATTTACCTGCAAACAGAGCAATGTTGGCATGTTTGGCATCATAAGGGCATCTGGCCATTCCACTAAATTCATCCCCAAAAGTTTCCAAAGTATCAACCTAAATGAAATAACAGGTCTGAATTACCGCCGGTGCCTGACAACAGTAACGGAAACTGATATTTTAAAAGTGATTAACATGCAAAGTAATTCATAGGCACCTTGCAAATGCATCCTTGCATCCTTGCAAATGCCCTCTGAGGAACATCTACTGGTTTCAGATAAGGAATTGGAGGCTTTGAGAGATAAGTTACTTGATCAAGGCTCTGTAATTAGCCAAGTGTGGAATTTGAGTATGTCTGATTGGCTCTTAACTTATTACAACAGACAGATTTCCATATCCTAGTGGAATGGTCAATAAATAAGCATTTTAAACTCAGGCATTTCTGAGGTAATTACCGGGAAAATCTACCTGCCCCAATTATCTCCTGAGTCATGAACTCTATAGAGAATGAGCTTCTTTTCTGGATTTGTTTTGCCTGATGAGTCCTTCCTTTGTGGATTAAATCCCAGTAGGAGACACTGGAATTTTTCCTCCAGTTCATTGGCAGAGCAGTGTGGCATCAGCCAAGATGAAAAACGCTCTTGCTAGCAAAACTCAGATGGCCTTTGCTCCTAGCGGCCCGCCTCAGAATGAACTGCAGGGAAGTGGAGGCCTCAAAGGTGAGGGGATTATGTAGGTGAAAACCTGTGAATGGAGGGGCTGCTACCTGCTGATCCCAGAGCCCACCCTTGGCCTGGTTCTTTACACTAAAGAATAAGAGGTTATAACTAATGTGCTTGTGAGTTACGTTTGGCTTTATTGGTATGGAGTTAGAGAGGCAAAGAGAAAAGAGGAGAAAGAAAGGAAACCTAATACCAATTTTAAACTTCCATACAAACCCCGGAGGGTTGGATACAAACCTTCTTCTGGACACGTCTTTCTTACTTGTGGCTATTACTCACCCTACAGGTAACACACACGTGCCAGGCCCATAGGCATTTGTGGATGTGGTGACATCTCCCCAGTTGTTCACTAAACGCCACTGCTCTTTCCTCCAGAGCACATTCCCCCATGTCCCTTGCACTCTGATGCAGCCATGTGTCCATGCTCTGGCCAGTGGCATGTGGGTATATGCTACCTCTCAGCCTTGGTCCTTTCTGTTTCACTTCAGCATACTATAGAGGATGGCAGGGCCCTCAGAGATGGCAAATGTAGTCTCAGGAAAGAGCCTGGTCTCCTAAATACCTTAGGATAACAGACCCATCATCTCCCTGACCACACGTGACTGTGAGGAGCACATGGAGTAAACCCTTTACATGAGTCAGAGGTTAGCCCACCTTCGCCAATGATGCTCTGGCTCCTGTTGTCTTTGTCCTTATTTCTTAGGACCTTGCTAGTAGGTCAGAGCTCAGCACCACATCCAAAAAATGATTTCTCTAACATTCCTGTTTTTCATATCCATTTCTAGCTTAATACTACCCTTAGCTTAAGGATATTTTCTCATCTGGGAGCTACACAGTTTGACCACTGATCTGAAGACTGAGAGACAATAAGCCTAAAAAAAAAAAAAAAGACACCTGCAGTGAACCATGCTGCCCAAGTCAAGGCACTTGAAGTACCTGTTCTGTCTGTACTAATGTCTCCAAAGTATGGATGGGGCAGGCCTTTCTTGTTGGTAACCACTTTGAGGTGGCCCCTGTTTTAAATTATCCTGTGTTTGTAAGCTGCATTTCCAAATCACAGAAAACAGCAGTGTTTAAAATGTAACTGTGTTTGGGGGGGCTGGGGGGAGAAAATCAAGTCAAAGACATCCTTTAATGTATTCTCTCTCACTAGAACATTCTTTACAGGAGTCTTTTTCAGATACATTCTCCCAAAAAGAGCTTTCTGTTGAGCTTCACAGATTTTGTGGTTCTGGCAGATATTCAGCAATGGATCCCTGCACACACCATGCTATTAAGATGACCCATCCCAAAGGGATACCTGCTCAAATCCTAACAAGAGACAGATATGAGACCTTCTTCTAAAGTGGCTACAGCTTCCGCTGAGTCAAGACAGGAAGCAGTAAAAAAAGATGATAGACTGGTTTGTGCTTTTGGAATGGTCTAGAGACTAAACAAATTAAAACAAAACAAACAAAAAAGTGAATACTGTGGGGTCAGCATTACTACAGGTGAAGGACTGTAGGAAATGGAGTGTAGAAAGGTCTGCAGAGATATTTCTAAATTAGTGATTAATGTGGGATGATAGAGGGCTCACTGTAGGTGTTGCCATGGCTTTGCAGGAAGTTTTGGACTAAAAAAATGAAAGCAGGCTGAGCAAGCTATGGGGAGCAAGCAAGTATGCAGCTTTCCTCCATGGCTTCTCCTTTGGGTCGTACCATCAAGTTCCTGTCCTAAGTTCCTGTTTTGACTTCCCTCCGTGATGTAGTATTACCTGAAGTTGTAAGCTGAAATAAACTCTTTCCTCCTCAAATTGCTTTTGGTCGTAGTGTTCTATTACAGCAACAAAAGCACTAACATGCCTGTATAACACAACCCATAGCCTGCACTGCAGAACTCTCATCTCTCAGTGCTCCGTGCATCCCCTCATCCATCTGTACTGGAGGCAGCCCCATCACCTACTCTTAGACAGTCTGTGAGGCCTTACTGTCACTTCACTGTCAATTATAAAATCTCCCTGAGGTTTTGTTTGTTTGATTGGTTGCTGTTCTAGCTATGCATTTCTCAGTGCTTGGTCACAAGAGAAAAATCAACCCAAGTTTTCTGAAAAGAACCTTTTCTCTTTCCTTCACTCTTGGGGCAACATAACTCTCCAGTCTCTTGTCTTGTCCCTTGTTACTTACTTCAGGGTCCAACATTCACTACTAGATAAAATTTCCTATGGCTCAGTAGATCATTACTTGTGCCATGTCTTTGCTTGGGTTACTCTCCCTATCCTGAATGGCCTCAACCTTCATTTGTCTGACTTCCTACTGCTCTTTAAGACAAAAGGTAGAGACTGGCTCATTCATCATTTTTCAAACCAAGCACTAGCTTGGGATGCTTGGGACGCACCGTTTCAGATTCTGAGCAACCATGAATGTGTTCCTTGCCCTGGCAGAGTCTCTGGGTGGTGTTAATGGTCCAGCTATGAGACCAGCAGGTGGGAATGTTTTAGACGGCTTCATCCATCTTGCTACAACTTCCACCCACTTCTCCAGTAAGGGTACAAACATGTGCTGTCCTTCCTGAACTTGTCCCATCATTTAACCAGAGCAGCAACTCCACAGACATGTAGAATTTCTCTTGGGGCTTGGCATCCCTAATGGCCAACACTTCTCTGCCTTGGTAGCCTCAGTGCTTGTCCACAAAAGAAAATCAATGTAAGTTTTATGAAGAAAAACTGTGGCCCAAAGAAAAGCTAACAGAGGTAAAGCCAGGATGTTAGAGCACTGGCACCCTGTTTCAGCAGCTAAGGAGCTCCTAGTTTCCTCAGCTGTAAGTCCCCTCACTCCCCACACTGGATTTCCACTCCTCCTCCTCCTCCTCCTCCTCCCCCTCCTCCTCCTCCTCCTCCTCCTCCCTCTCCTTTTCTTTTTTTGTATAAGTGCAAAAGCAAGTAAGGCCATGGCCAAGTGAGCTGGTACAAAATGGAATTAAATTCCCCTCTTGCAAATCTTACAAGGAGAGTCTACAGTTTCAAACGGCATGCTTTGCCCACATCTTTTACAATAGACATTCCTTACCAATTAAGTGAGTTTTTGTCCTCCAAGAGGTAATACAGGAGTGGGAGGGAAAAAGAGCAGAAGAGAGGAAATCTGTATGCCATTATATGTGGTAAGTATGCAGCCTTTTGGAATAATAAAGAATAGAGACTTCTAGAAATCACCTTCATAAGAAATGGTCTTTGAAGATGTCAGTCAATTCTGAACAAACAAACAGGAAGCTTAGAAGCCTGCTCAGGATCACTCTCCTGGAGCAGTCCACTAAGCTGGGTAAGTGAAGGGAACCCATGTGGTGTAGAGTTACCCCTCTTCAATTGCAGCATGTATGATGTCAGTAAATTATAAAATACCTCCAAGCAGTGTGGTTGCAACAGACAAATGACATTTACCCTGTAGTTTCTGCAGGAAGGATTGAAGGCATTGGTTCCACAGACAAACAGTGTATCATCATTCTTCTTGAGAAGAACTTTAATGAAGTTGTGACATTCATCCTGAAATAGAGTTCAAACTATTTTGAATGGAGTCCACTCAGAACAAAAGCTCATTCATTGCCACCAACCATGATGATTTGCCAACAGCAGGGATACAGTGCAGAGAGGACAGTGTGCGTGTAAGGTTACACAGCTGGGTTCCCCAGTTACATGGTCAGGTTGTTGCTAATGTGAACCAAGAAAGGATGTCAATGATTATTTCAACAGTAAATACAAACATGACAGAGAAGGGTAGCGTGTGTTTCTTTTCTGTCACAGGAGAACAGAGAGCTGAATACAGCAACCTCCGATCATATTAATTTTAATGCTAGATGTTCCACAGTTCCTTGATGTGCAAGGCTTCTGATTGAAGACTACTTTTATGTTGTTATTTGACCAAAGGCACAAAAGCCTGCAAGTTTTCTGTGCTATTCATGAGTGCTTCCACAGACTGGAGGTGTGCCCTGGCGTGTGAGGTGGGTTATTGGGATAAGGGCACTCAGGAGATCAGATGGAGTCCATAATCCCTACTGTGCCCAAGGAGTTCTCGATGTAGTCCTAGCAGATGTTGTAATGTTTCATCACATTAAGAGCAGGCTATTTTTGCAAATTAAAGCCTTCAATAAGTTGATGGAAAAAGCAATTACTGGGGAAAAGGGAATAGCAAGATGAATTCAAATCATCATCTATGCCAGGAGATAACCGTCAAAAACATAACCCAAAGAGACAGCCTCAGGAGAAATGAAAATTGCCAACCTTATGCTTCCCCTTCATCCTGCATGTGTCTACGTCAGCCTGTCTAGATTTCCATGTCAGTTTCTGCAGGGATCAAGAAAGAAATCAATTAGAGCCCAGAGGTTGTTGCACTTGATTTTAGAAGTAAGAGTTCCCTTGTGGCGAGTAGAGGCTGAACATATATTTGAAAGTTTTCTGCACCTCTTCTCCATGAGTAATTCTCCCACAACAACAAAATATTAGACAAACAAACTTTTTTGCTTAATATTTGACTCTTATCTGTTCCTTAAACGACAGGATGATGATAAAGGAGAAGCGTGGGAATTTCATATAACCATATCCAAAGCAACTTGCAAATTATGCTCATTTTAAGAAAATGCGTGTGGCTGCCCGTTTTGTTCAGTTAATCAATCAGTGTTTGTAGAGAAGACCTTTCAGTTAAAAATATGGAAGTCATTTTCTTAAACATAAAGTGGACATTCACTCCAGGCAGACAGGGGTTTAACTCAGGTTATGTTCCTTCATGTAAATTTGTGGGCTAAATCTCCTACTTCTACTGCAAAGTTTCAGTAAGTCAATTATCCTCATGTGGAGTCATGAGGAAAGAGCATATTAGATGTTACGTATGTCTGGGTGATAATTACATTCCAGACCCTCATCTATCAAGTAATATTCAGGCTGCATGATGTTGAAGCTGTCACACTGGGATAGTTTTAATGTCTTTAGGACAGAATCTTATTTTTGAAAAGCAGTATTTTCTTTGATAGACATGGCAATATTTTGTTAAAAGATTTTTCTAACAAATTATATAACATCCCAAAATGTATATGCACATACTGATGAAATGTCTTTTGGAATGTGTAGTAAACCCTCACTCACCCCTAAATCAGACTTCACAAAAGGTACACTGGCATAAACCATACCATTTCAATCACTGCTTTTAAAGTATGGATTCCCTAAGCACCCCGTTATAGAAAGATGATTTTAAAAACAACTTACTTTGCTACAGTAAATTTCTTCTGTGTGGGATGTGTCTATATCAACAGTATAAATATGGTCTCTATAAAAGAAAGTCAGACATAAGAGTTAAGACAATTCATTTTCTACAGAATGAGTTTATCATATTCAGGTCACATGAACCCATGACCATATTTGTTAAAACACAGGATACCCACATGCTAGAAAGAGAAAAGAGTTCAGTGTAAGAGATTTAAGAGATCGTCTTGAGCCGTGCTTTGCACTGATGATGTATCCTAGTGTCCGGCTGGTCTATGAAAACTTTTGGTAACTAGTCTCCTAATCTCAGAACTATTGAGCAGTACATACAGAGCTCAGCTTGGAAGGCTTGGAAGGCTTGGAAGGCTTGGAAGGCTTGGAAGGCTTGGAAGGCTTGGAAGGCTTGGAAGGCTTGGAAGGCTTGGAAGGCTTGGAAGGCTAACCTAGTTCAGAAGCCGGAATACAGGTTCACATTGCTCTTGGTAAATTCAATCCCATGGACAAGCTGCTTGGTATTCAACGTGCTACATTTGATAATTTGATAGGCAAGATGGAAGAAAGGTAAAATTGTTTCCAGAAGCGACCCTTCCCTCCACAAGACCACGTTGAATTAAAGTATAAATGTACGTGAGCTGAGGCTGAGATTCTGTGCTTCTGCTCACTCTCTTGTTTTGTTCTGAGGTTGGCTGTCTTTACAGTTTGCTGCCAATCTCCCCTTGGAAGGGGAGACACAGAATCGGCAGCTCAGGTGTGGGGATATATTTAAAGCTCCCTTCTGTGTGAGCTGAGCACAAGGGGTCTTTTTGTCTGGAACTGAGAAGAAAGGGAAGAAAAGAGGCACACTCAGTGGAGGAGGGGGGGCTAGCAGGGGTAAATCCAAACAGCTCATTTTCCCTTGAAATAACATTGACTTTTTTCTATAATGCAGGAAGTCCTGGGGCTGGAAAATTATCCACAGCTTTCAACCAGGACCTCAGGGCTCCTGTATAGACTTTCAAATCTCCTTGTTAGTTAGAAAGACACAGGGGCTGGGGGAGAGGAGAAAGCAATTATTTGTAAGATTTACATATAATATGTATGTGTATATGTATTCAAATACGTACATAGACACATATGTATTCAATTCTTGAGATGTCTGTTTACTTTGCTTTCAGAGGGGAAAAAAAACAGAAAAATCATAAATAGTTTCTCATATGGAAATAAAAGGAGAAAGCAGGGGTGTTGGCTGATAGATTTCCTTGCCTGTTCCTGAACCGTGTGTGCACTTGTATCTGTGTGTGTACTTTTGGCAGTGAAAGACGTGCATTTGTGTCAGGGTAGTGAAGGGAAGACTGAGGAACCTGCTTTATAAACTGCTGAACTGGGAAGCTTCTTCCAGCTTCGGTGAGGGACCAGTATCGCTCTGCCCTTTAATTTTGAGGCCGTTTATTGCATTCTCTTATTACTTGTTTGGCTTTATGATGGTGCTGTGGTCAGGCACACTAATAGACTGGAACTGCCTATGACTTTGGTATTGGGTTTGAAATGACTGGAAGCTTTTCCTTGCCCCTCTTCCCTTCGAAACTTAACTAGAAGCTGAATATATGAATTGTAAATTAACAACTGATTAATATGCATTGGCAGCTCCTCAGAAAGCTCTCAGATTGCCCCCTTTTGGCATGGTCTGTTTATGTTAATTAGTAGTTTAGAGATTAAAAAGAAAGAAGAATTTACAAAGTGGATAATAATAGGAAAGAATTGGAAGGCGTTCTTGCCACCAAGCCCCATCAATCCCTAGGGTTCTGGATGGGACTTGGCTTTGGATCGCTGACTCCGATTGTCTGGGAGAACTGGGAAACCTTTTAAAAACAATCCCATGAGGGAAATCTCCTTCTGGACAGTGGCAATCTTTTTCAACATCTCAAAGAGCACATGGCTCCAGTGGATAGAAATGGTGCTTTATGGTCAACTATAATCCAGGTCAAAGGATCGTTCCTTGCTGCCCATGTGCATCCTAGGATGCATACGATGTTCTGACATCATGAATGTAGCCATTTGAAGACGAACTGACTTAATCCACAGACTTCCTCTTTTCCAATCCATCGAATATAATACCAAGTTGCGTTGCCATGACTTGAGCCTCAGGGAAAGAATTAACTTCATTCAAACCATGTTAACTTGCTACCTAGGAACCTGGGTGTCTCAGGGCAGAGTTGGGAGAAGTGAAATGAAAAGGAGAGGCTCCACATGTGGCAACCACAAAACTCCTTTCAAGATTGTTTTGGAGTGTATATAGAAGGGAGGTGGCTGGGTCTGGTATGAATGGGACATGTAAGGTGTTAGAGGCTTGACCTACAGGGAACGGCCCGTCTGTTCCATTCTTTAGAAAGAAGTGTGCTTCTTCCCCCTTTCCTGTTTCCTTTTTCCTTTCCTTGAAGTAGAGAGTTCAGACGAAACTATCTTGGTTTTAATGAGCTGGAATAATGACTGCTTCTCAGCCTATACAACACCTGGCTCCTAACGTTCCTGTTGTATTCGGCCTGCAACCCACACCTATGCTAAATCACTGGCTACAAGGGCTGTCTGTTTCCATTACTGTAGTTCCCCAGGGCCTTGACTGTGAAGAGAACAATTCATGGGCGATACCAGAGTCAACCTATTTCTCACGGGTTCGACGATTAGCCATTTGTTTTGGATGGCCTTTTTAACATTGTAAGTGTAATCTTGCTTTACTACATGGTAAGAAATTAACGAGGATACTGAGGAAGGAGCTTCATGCTTCCACAGAGGCGGGTACTGAGACCTCACTGGAATGTTCCATAATGAATAGTTACAAAGGCTGCTCTCTGGCAACAGCTATTAGATGGTTACTGACACGGGACAAAGAGTTTCACTTCTCAGTGGGCAGCACAGGACAGAAGGTGGTTGTGTGGTCCTCACAGCAAGGCTACTCTTGTTCAAATCCTGCAGCTTTGATTGGACCAACTGATTTCCCATCTCTGTCCCTTGAAATCCTTCTACAGGAAATGGGGAAGGCAAATTGACACTTATGAAGTTATGACCACATTTACTTATATGGGCATACCAGCACGAGTGGCATTTGTGAAGTGTTTTTGTTTTTTTGTTTTTTTTAAGTTTTTCTTGCAGCCAAGTGTGTGCTGGGCTTGGGACACTCAAGACACTTGTGACTTTTCACTTCTTATTACAGAGATTGTCACCCTTATCTAAGTTTCTAAGAAAGCTGGTACTGCTGTTATTTTAGCTACTCTCTTGTCCTTGGCTCATAGCCACATATGAACATCATCCATCTTCTTCCTGAGGTAAAATGACTTATCTATTTAGAGCCAGGTAAGTCTCCAGAGGAACACCTCAGGATGGCCCTCCCTCAGTGAGTTACATAACTCAAACCTGGTTGGAATTATGAGAAACGGGCTGATATGGGCACCTCCTGTGAACTGGAAGATACTTGCCTAATGTCTCACCTGGCAGAGGGCACATATTGCCAGAGAAGCCAAGGTGCAGCCGAACACAGCAGCATAAGAACAAAAGCCCAAGTCCATGTGACTCCCTGCCTAGGTGGCATTCTTAGGATTGCACTCTGCTTTAGGATAGCAGTGTGTCCAGATGTCACTTCCCAAAGGATGAGTGAAGCTTATTATTACCATCAAATGCAGAATACTTAAGAAACATACACAGTATTGTACTTTCTCTGCTCACCACTACCACTTTGTCAAAGTACTGCCAAATATTCGATGCAAACATACAAATGGGTATAATAGACACACTTCTCTGCACACTGTGTAATACATGTTGATACATCCAAGTTGGCTTAACAAACAACTGTCAAGTGGTGGTGTACTCGACTGTGTACTTGGGTAAATATTTGCATATATATTCAAGAAACACAGTGGCTTAGTTGAGCTGTAAGCCTCAAAATATGCAATTATTTCTTCATAAATCCACATAAGGTTAAACAGACATAGAAAAAAAATCTCCAAAAGGTTAAATAGACATGGAAAATTCTTGAAAGAGTGATTGCTTGACAAACACAAGTAGCTTTTGGCTTAAATAACATAGTAAGGAACAAGTTCTTAGAAAGATGCAACACTGGTGGGTGGGGACAGGAATCTTCAGGTCCTCTGACGGTGCATGTGAGGAATGTCTCTTACCGAGCAGCAACATAGAGGGTTCTGTTCATGACCATGATCATCTGGATGTCCAGCCTGTGCCTCTGCGTGGTGTTCCGTCCTGGCTTGTGGCCCACAAACACCGGATACTGTTTTGTATCTGTGAAAAGAAGAGATGGGGTAAGAGAGGGAAACGCAGATCAAGCCAAGAATCAACGGGCCAGTGTGAGGAGGAGGCGGGCCACAGAACAAAACCATGTTTTAATTCAGACCATGCCACCATCTCCCACCTCCAGCAAAGCTGTTACTTCAGGAAACACCCTGAGAGCGCTCCTTGAGGATGATCGAGTTACACTTCAGTTCCAGATGATAATAAGCCCAGTCTTACCATTTCTAAGCATCACAGTCTCTGAGGGTTAAACTTGCTGGTCAACCCTTTGCATGAAGGTGCTCTTTTCTTCTCCAGTTTTCTTTTCATCTTCTGTGGAGTGCTAAGCCTGAAGGGGCAGGCTGCCAAAGATCTTGTCTCCGGACAAAACTATTTCAAAGCTGCCTTCCCCATCAATCACCACAAAGGCAATGTGGTCTGGAGGCAAGAGCCTTCATCCAGGAGCCAGAAGAAAAATACAGTCTCCACAGGCGTCCGGGTGGAATAATCTACCATTGAGGGCAGCCCAGCTAGGTTGGTTGGCATTCTAGGAACTGTGGGAAGTGCACTCTGGAGCTAAGCAATTGGCTAATCTCACAGAGAAGTGGGCTTTGGCAGGACAGGGTCAAAGTGAGTGTAGCCAGTCGGGTGATCAGGAGAGTCCATGAGCACATTTCTTTCCGCTAGAGCTCTTTGGCTGAGTCTGTGATGTGTAATAATATCTGACCTTTAGAAATACCTGCATCTCAACATCTCTCTGTTTCTAAACCTATAGTCTCCAGAGCATTGGCAACCCTCCAAAAAGAGGAAAGAAAGATGAGTCACATTCAAAAGGCTATGTTTTCTGGGGAGTCATGGGATGTAACTATGAGTGGGGAACCATTCACAGATCCATGCCTGGATGACTACACTTTAACCCCATGGTATCTGGGCTTTCTCACAGCAGTGTGTTACTAGAGAGCTTCAACATACTTTATTCCCAAATAAGCTTGTTGTACAATTATCTTAAGCTTTTTCTTCCACAATTCTTTAATTTGGGTATCTGGTCATCATAGGAGTTTGCTACGCCAATTGCTCTATGTCCTGTATCATGGGATTGTATGGCTATGAATGACTGTCAATAACATATTTGGGCTACGGTTCCTATTGAAGTGGAACATCAAAGATAGAAATCTTATGTACATGGAGATAAATACACGGTCATTTGATGCCTAATCCTAAGTGAGGGGAACTTGGCTACTTCAGAAGTGATAGCATTGACCTTTGACCTTTTGTCCACCCACTGTTATATAATTCAGGCTTGGTTCCTCATCTTTGTATATAAAATCATCTCCCTTTCCAGAAATCCCAGCTAGAAGCTCAGCACTGGTGTATCTACTGTCAGTGTAATATCCTGGACGTCTTTTGGTATGGTTCGCTCGGTGTTTGGGGATAATTACATGGAAAGTGGTACTTGACAAAAATGTTGTTTATCTTTACTGGAACACAATTGTCTTTTGGAGGGAAGATAATAAAATAGGTCTTTCCAAAACCTAAAGCGGTAAGACTTTCCCCTTTTAGTGAGTCACTAGAACTTCTAATTATGTCAACGTCTTCCTCTGACAAAAAGCAGGTATCAAAATAAAGTTATAAATGGAACAAATCTTCTATAGATCCAAAGCCAGCCCCTTGCTGAGACTAGCAAGCTTCTAGTCTCTAGGCTTTTTAAAAAAGTTACCTTTTTTCCTCTTAAATATTTCAAAAACACCCATTATTTTGAACATACAGGTTACAAATAAATATATAACAGTCTCAGTCCTCAAATGTCAGCAATATTCTCTCCTGTAGCTGGTGTGAAGGCAGGAACATGCCTCCATGTGTGGAGTAAAATTTCATCAGGAGACTCGAGGGACATTTCAAAGACTTGCTGGTGTTGCTACAACACTTGATGAAGACGCTGTTAACAGTCTCTCTATCCATCCAATTCCATCCGACCAACCCGATGTGAAGTACCTATCCTTGTCACACATGCGGTTTTAATTTTGACTAGGCTGATGCAGGCTAAGATGCCCCTTAAAAGCCAAACGAGAGAGTGAGAGTGCTATACTTACAGTTGCCATGCGAAATACTGATCGGCTCAGAATCTTCTGGGAAACCAGCCCCAGCGCAGCGTAGCAGTGTGAGACACAGCAGTAAGGCTGCTGGCCTCATAGTAGGTTCAGCGGGGAGGCTTACTTCTCTACTTCACCCTGCCAAAGAGCAAAGGAGCCTGCTTACTTCTCGTTTTCTCTTTTTCTGCAAGTCAGCTCCATTCAGTTCTATAAAATGCAATGGTCTTGAAGATAATTCAAGACAAAAGGCTTCTGTTTTCTGCCTTGTCCACAGTGAATTCATTGGTCATACTGTGTTACATAAAGACAGTGCCCAGAACCCTCTGGGCCCAATGTCACCTTGGCACCACACTCTTTTGCAAAAAGCCCCACTTCCTTTGACCAGGCCATTACAGGCCGCAGTGGCTGCAATCTCACAATTGTAAAACTCTGGATTTTAAGACTTATGCACAACTGCAAGCATTTTTTTTTCCTTTTCCTTTGCAGAGGTTTACAGAGGTCAAAAATTGCTACCTTCCATAAGTATTTCACTTGGCCAGTCAAGACTCTCTCAGAAATGTGATGACATGGTCAGTAGCGAAGAATGCTGATAACAGATAATGATCTGGATTCCCAGCTTCATTATAAAAATCAGAACGTATGTCATACTGTGACCCAATGGCACTATGACAGTATCATTCCTCTGCCTCTAGCATGAGGCACACGTACACACACAACACACACAACTGACCCCATTTTCTTATTTCTAATAGAATCCCTTACTTAGTTGAGTTGAGATTTTGACCTCTTGTTTGTCACTTCACAGTGACTTTAGGGCTAAATAAAAATTGCACAATCTATTTTGTATTAAAATATAATTATCCTCCCTTTCCCCTTACCTCTCTCAAGCCCTTCCCATGCGCCATTACTCTATATCAAACTCTTTTCTTTGAGATACACACACACACACACACACACACACACACACACACACACACACGCTGCTGAGTCTGATTAGTGTTACTTGTATTATATGATTTGAAGGCTGACCACTGTATATTAGGAGGCTCATCCCTGGGGAAGACTAATTCTCACGTTCTCATCAGGCAATTGTTAATTGCCTATAGTTCTTCACCTGGGCAGGGAGTCGGGGGTGGGGGTGGGGAGTGAGGGTGGGGAGGGCGTGTCACAACCTATTTTTAAAAAGAAGAACATCATTTCCGATTCTGTGACGAGAATCTGAACTGGCCTCTTAAAACATCATTGCTGATTTTTAGCAAGAGAATCGTATCTCTATGTGTTGGTTTTGCAGTGATACTGTTCTGCTCAGCTATATTTGGTTAAGGCAGCTTTTATGTGGAGCAAGATCCTTCTATAGCTAAAAAAAAAAAAAAAAAAAAAAAGTCCCAGAGAGCTGCTGGATACAGTGAGCACAGCCTCATGCCACAGTAAATACCACATCATTCTCAGGAGGATTTCAAATAGCATTGATGTATCAGGGAAATTAACGTAAAATGGGATATCATTTCATCTTTCCAGAGAAGCAGTCTTTGAAGCAGCCTGCCAAAGATTATCTTCTTTTTGAACAAAGCTATTCTGCAGTAGTCCATCAATCATTTAAGATTTGTGTTTAGAAACGTCAAACCTAGTAGCCTAAATGTCTTTGAAAGTTAATTTGGCAAACAAACTGCTAACTTACGCTTTCTGGAACACCATTTAATATTAGATACCTATGTCTCTTTTCTTCATGCCAAAAAAAGCATTAACAAGTCCTGGGTGCACTGTAGGTTATAATTTCACAGACACAGCTGGGTCTTAATCATTTCTTCAACTGAAAAGTGCACATTAATTAATTTGCTTTATCTCCAAGAAAAATCAAAGCGGGAAAGAAGTTGAGAGAAAAGCCTAAACAATTCTATATCTCCATCTCTGATGTGCAGATTAAAATAAAACTTTGAGTGATTACTCCTTCACAAAGGCAATCCACTCTGAGGAGACATAGCATGTATTTACAGGACAGCTAACAACAGGTCCATTCATTCCCTTCTTTGCCTGCACTCCCTAATCTGGAGCATCTGAACACAAAGGAAAGACGCTCTGAGGTCCCCATCTCTTCTCAGGAGCCCTGATCAGTATAACATTAAGGGGGAGGGGCAATCAGTAATCAGAGTGACTGAAATACAAACACAGCTCACATCAGTGGTCACATTTTGGGTGAGAACACATGCGGCAAGGAACAGCAGCAGCATTACCCAGGGTGGCACGAGTTCACAGCACGGAGCAGGGTAAAGGCGACTCAGAAAGAAAGCAGAGCCACATTCCCTTAGAATGTTGGGAAATACATAGAATATGCTTCTAATACGTGACTAACGAGCCTCTACCCTGCATCCACCTCTGCACAAATGTCCCATAGGCTCAAGACAAAGTCCCACTTTTCTTTAAAAAAAAAAAAAAGTGCCCACTGTCTGCAAGTTCAACTATGGATACTATTAGCTTGTGACTGACTGTACAGACACAACTTTTGACTGTTTTTGTAGACACAATGGAATCTTCCAGAATGTTCACACTAAAAGAAGGTTTTAATCGTAAGTGGTAGTAATGGGAAAAAAATGTCCTGAAACCCCTAGCAGTGGCCTTGAATAGAGGGAGAAAATAATGGTAGTGCTGGGCCTTTCTCCTTATGAACAAAGTTAGCTGCTATGAAGTCTCAGCAATCCCTTTAAAAACACACTTTCTACTGACATCATAGGAAGTTTTAATGATAATCAATAATTCACACGGTCATCATTAGAAGGAAGGACATGCTAATAGTGTGACTCTAGGCAACTCAGTCAGGCTGACTGGCTCTGTTTTGTCACCTGTAAAATGAAAAGACATTAGCCCTGAGGCTAAAACTGAATGTGTTCCGTGAAGATGGCGGGCGAGAGAGAGTGTGTGAGAGAGAGAGAGAGAGAGAGAGAGAGAGAGAGAGAGAGAGAGGGAGAGAAGAAAGGAGAGAAAGTAGTCTAGGATGTGCAGCACAGGGAGTGACCCTGCAACCATCAGGAAGCAGGGAGAAGAGTCAGAGGAGCGAATAGGAGCCCAGACTGAGGAGAGGTGCTAAAATGGAGAAAGGAAGTCATGTTCTGAGATTATGACAAGTCAGGCAGAAAAAGTTCCAAGCATCTGGGAAGCGTACTTTCCAAGTTAATCATGGTAACAGGCCCCTCTCTTTCTCCAGCTTCTCCTGATTGTTCTGACACAGTATGTGCATGGAGAACTGTAGACAATCTGTGTGCACATGTGTAGCGCTGTGTGTGAATAGGAGGGGTGGAAAAAGACCTAGCATCGACCTAGTGGATGCCAATGGGCACACTTCATCTGTTGGTGCCAAGAACCACCAGCATGCCATGCTACCTCGTCTCGACATCAGGGTCAAGCATAAGTCTGGTAAGTGTTTCTAACATGCCCAATGAGAGTGCTCTTGTCAGCATTTAATCAAATTCAGAGTTTAGCTGGAATCTTTGTGATTACAAAGTTTACGTCCTTCCTAGGACATCAAGGAAGGGAAACAGAAAAGGGTAAGGGAGGGTGTAGGTAGAAACTTCACTTAAGATAATAATCGAATACCAGTTGATGCATCTTTGCTTACATGGATAGAGTAGCTAAAAGTCCCTAATGGCTTCAGTCATAAAAATCCATAAACTGAATATACAGTAACTTTCAAAACATGTAGGCTCTCAGGCTCGTTCCATTTTATGGGCCTGTGATCACAGGCCTAAGGTGATGGAAAGATGCAAATGCTTCTCAACCACAGACTTAGGAGGAACTGATTATGTCAGAACACCCCTGTGTTAAGTGGGACCATTTGCCTCCTTCCTGCCTCCTTTGATGGTGATGTTTTAAAGTCAAATGTCTCATAGAAAGTGTCATTTGTTAAGGCTAAGAACAAGGCTGCCCGCTCCTGTGGCTGATAAACAGATCAGATTGGATACCTCTGAAGCCAGTGAGGAACCTTCACCTACACAGAGGGGTGAAAGTGAGTGTTTGTGCAGAAAACCCAGCTCATGGAATGCTGGAGACCCGTCAGAGATAGAAACTGCTGATTATCCTCACACTAGAGGAAAATGTAAAGCATTAATGAGTGCTTTACTGGTAGGTGTCCTTCACTGACCTGGACAGGCCTGCTTCAAGGACTTCAGCCTGAGAAGGAGGCTGCTGTCTACAGGATGTGGAGGAGAATGAAAGAACACTTCCCGAATGAAATTAGAAACAACCTGGGCCCATTGATTGTGGTGGAAATGGTCAGTATGCAGGCTTCGGGGGACCAGAAGGTAGAACCACCTGTCCTGGGATGCTTGCATTAAGAGCTAAGGTTCAAAGAAAAGGAGAGAAATCACTCTAGCCTCCTAATAAAGCATCAGCCTCTTAATACAGCGTCATCTCTCTTCTTCTCGGCCATTAACAGAGACATAAAAGCGCCCGTTTTAGAGGAAAGGGAAATGCCACAGACCTAACTTCAACACATTTTGGAGAGCAATGATGGCGCTCAATGGAGGGTTGTAATAAATATCGACTATGTATAATAGATTGTCCATTTCAGGCCTGAAACCACTGGTGCAAAGGCACACAAAGGCAGCTGTGAATTTAGCAGTACTTATAGAACTTATTTGTATTGTTTTTCCTCATAAAGCCCCATGTACGTCTATGATGTTTCAGATGGAAGAAGGCATGACATGATTTTTTTGGTTCTTCTTATGTACCTTCTCCTCTCAACCCCCACCATCCCCGAATATGCACCTCTGAGCCAGTGCTTTCAGTGGACTTCGCTTAGATGCTTCAGATAGAATCTAAGGGCTCATTCGGTCTCCACCACTGTAGTCACCATCTCCGCAGGCCTCAAAACACTGACACAAGCGATCTTGATCTCAGAAATCAGCAAGACCCAACCCTGTGTGCCCATGGCATGCCCAGCTTTTTGCCATCCCCATCTCTTTTAAACTTTAAAAATTATTGCTGAACTCAAATATCTGCTCCAGCTGCAGCAACAAACGCTCCTTTCATCTTACTGTTAAGAAAACCAAGACCCCGAGAAGCGGGGTCACTTGCCAAATGTGGATCTTAAGGCAAGTGGCAAAGCCAAACAGCAGTCGAGGGCTCCCTGCTCCTACGTGGGGCTCTCTCGACATGACGCTGCCTTCAGAAAAGGAGCCAAAATTCATTCATTTCTCCTTGGCTTATTGCCTGATGTTCATTTGATTTTCATCTCTCTGACTGTTTTCTACTAGAAGCCAGGCACTGTTTGGAGGCGCTGATGCGGGATGGGAACCCCGTGAATGCGCCCTGGACCTCTCGAGAGTAGCAGATGGGTCTGACAGCTCTTGGCATCGCACCAAAATAGAACATAAATGCAACAATACCTTTTCAAAAGTAGTTAAGATTTACCTTGGGTAGGGGCATTGCTGAGGTAAGTGGGGTGAGAAGACCTGTAGAAGCTTGGGGAGAGCCCAGGCAGGTTTGTGATCCTCACTGCTCTAAAGGTTCAGACAGTTCAGACATAAATACCTCACCAAGGGAACTATCGCACAACTTCATGTGGGTTGGACTTTGAGACACTTACTTTGGTCCAATTCTTGTACCAGAGGGAAATTTGCTTAAGGAAAGTCAAACATTTGTCCAATGTAATGGACAGATTTTCTTTTTTTTTTTCTTTTTTTTTTTTTTCATTTCAGTTAAAGTATTGTAACTCAGGATGAAGATTGTGTCTGATGGCATTCTTCTAAGGATGGGACAGAACCAAAGGGTAGAGGAACTCTAAGGTACAAACTCCAGATGTCTTTATGGATGGCCAGAGTTGAGCACATGGGTCATTTTACATCAGTGTCCCTAATTTTCTATACATTTTTTATTTTATTAAAAGGAACACATGTTAGGTGTGAAGTATTTTGCCCAGGTGCTTACAAGAGTATGTGCCAAATGACTTACAAAGAGCAAACTACAGAAACTCGAAGACTGGGGGGTTTTCACACTCTCTAGCAGTACACAGGGACGCTAAACTAAAAGAAAGCAACCACTGTGTTTGGAAAGGACTACTCTCTCATAATTTATCCTCTGTTTTCTCTGCTGTTAATAGAGACGAGAAACACATATTCCTCCCCCTCCCCTTACAATTCTAACCTCCCCAAGCTTTCCTCTCCCCGGCCTGCTGGAGGCCTGCTGGGCTTCCACGCTGAGGAGAGGTGTCCTTTCCTCATTGGAATCCACATCAACTTCAAACATGGCTCAGAAGAAATTCAAACAACCCGAGAAACAAGCCCTGGCCCCCATGACCAGTCATGAATAACTGAGACTTTGAAATTCTACAAACATGCTTCTAAACGTTTGTCTTTATTAAAAAGAGTCCTGGGATTAGAAAGAGTGCAGAGTCCTTCTTTTGAGGCTGGGTCCTCTGGTGCTGGCTGGGTCCTCTGGTGCTGGCTGCCTATGCCACCCTGCCTTCCGTTCCCTGCTCTCGCAATGAGCTCTGATGCTGTCCTTGCATGCTGAAAGCCAAAAATAGAACTTATAATTGACTAATGGTTTCTGATTGTACAAAAAGAGACATAATATCATTAACAGGGACTGCTCCCTACGAGAACATCCTCCTCAGTAACGTCTCAATGCCCGCAAGAGCCTTTTAATGTCTTGGTATGTCTACACACACACACCCACAAACAGAACAAATGAGAAAGAAGCACCGTTTCCCAGATTTCCATACATTCCTTTGGATAGTTACTTCATTAACTTTTTTTTTTTTTAAGTCTGCTTCATGTGCTAATGATCTAGGTGAAATCGCAGGCCCACACATTTAAACCTATTATTGAATCAGGTAGGCACTGCCAAGTTTGCCTAAGTTAATACCAGTTTTATTGGCTGTGTTCATGTACTTTACACGTAAAACAGTGACTCATGAGGTTGGCTGTATTGACTGAGAGCAAAGTAATCAAGGACTTTCCCAAAGGCAGTTATCAATTTGCTTTTGGGTGGAGGGAAAAGCTTTTGCTAGTTGCCCAAATTGGAGTCAACTCCAGTCACATCACTCCCTAAAATGTTCGCTTATTATTTATTATTTTAAATAAGTCCTACCTTCAAAATCAATCATGATTCCCAAACATCCGGAATAAATGGTACCTTTAGGCTAATGAAAGGAAACTCCAGGAAGCTGGGGCTTTGTTTACATGTCTCCACTACCTCATGATGTGCTTCTCTTCACAGGTGACTGAGGGGTCAGCGCGCAGATCAAGACTTACTGTCCTGTTTATTAGAAAGTGACAGAGCGCGTCGAGGTGGTCAGCACCTGGACAAACCATTTCGGCATTGCAAACTGTTTTTAAAACTGTCTCAACACTCCCTAAGTTTAAAAGAAAACAAGATGCCTTTCACCCTACTCTGTCATATGTGGCATGCTTACTCTGGAAACACAGGCACACAGCCCAAACAAAACAAAACCCCCAAAGCCAAAAAGTTTTCCCTACTCATTTGGCATCACAATTTGACTTGAACTAGCATGAGGCCATTTGTTGACTGCCTTTAGTGCAAATATTTACATGTTTCACTACAAAACTATTAGTAAGTTTAATTTTGCTGCATATCGCTGTAGACCTTATTTGGGTTATCTGTCTCTCTGCCCTTTGTCTAGCCCCTGCTACATTTTAATCCTGAAACACATGTTTCCCAAGGCTTGAAAAAAAAATAGAGGCCTTGGAAGTAAGTGAAAACAGGGCCAGTAATAAGGAGGGAGACCTCCCAGGACAGGGCTGCCAACTCAGTTTTGGGAGAGACAGGAAACTCTCTGACCATCACATGGTCTCTTGTGAAGTCTCCAGAGAACTAAAAAAAAAGAAAAAGAACGTTTTAACTGATTTATTTTTCTAGTGTCGCATTATCCTTCGGGGCTAATTCAGTGATTAGGAATTGCTGAGTGAGTTGCCTTTTCCTAATTTCCTCTATTCCATATCTTTAATAACAGCTTTACAGCCTCCCCCTCCCTACAAGACAGCAACAGGAAAAGGCTTCCACTAAGTGAAGGAGGCTCACAGAGCGGATATCATCCTGGTGGGGAGGATTTCAAAGTGAACTGTGGGAAGCGGCTACTTGGCTAGGCTTGGAACCCCTCTGCTTGGGGGGAGCTCCGTTTGACTTCAAATACAAGTGACTCAACTTTCTTCCTTTGTAATAGGGGGTACATATCGCAGGCTTTTCTGTGTTGTTGGTAGTAGTTTATCCTAAGTAATGTCCATAAGGTCAGCAATTAGTAATCCCTTTCCCCTATCTAATAAAGGAGCAAAGGACTCTTCCAGTTGCAGGCCATGCTCTGAATGACAGTGCTTGACCAGTGGCAGCTTCTTTATTTCCCCAGTTCATTTTCTAGCACCCGCACCCTTCCTTTCTCTTCTCTCTCCCATCCCATCCGTTTTGTAAAACCAGAACTTATCGAACTAGGAAAGAAAAGGGAGAATTTGGAATTTTGGGTTTCCAGTATCGTTCCAGTGGACAACACGGGCTTAGAAGACACACATGCTAACTCCCTGTCTAGGTTACTTTTCTAGTAGGCTTTTTAAAAATATCCTCCGCCAAAGAAATTAGCTGTTAGTTTTTTAACTAAGCTTGAGGCAAATTCCAAGGATAAAGGCAAAAAGTGGCTATATTCTTTGCCAAAATATCACAAGAATGGTCTCTAGCTCAGTTGCTGCTTAAAAGCCTTGCTTTTTCCTGCTGTCTTAATCTGGTCCTCCACAGTCCACCTGGCTCACAGCACTGTCTTCCAGGCTCCGAGGATAGTCTGATAAGTTCTGCTTACAACAATCAACGGCTTTTCTAGTCCAAAGCCCCAAAGTTTTTCAAATTCCTCCAAAAACAAAAAACAAACAAACAAAATACATAGTTATGTATCTACAATTGTCACAGCCCACTTTCTGGTACCAACTTCTGTCTCAGGTGTTTTGTTGTTTGTTTGTTTTGAGGTGTTTAGCTTTGTTTGGTTTTTCCTGTTGCTGTGATAAACCACTATAACCCAGGCAACTTACAAAGGAACTTGTTTGAGGCTTACAGTTTCAGAGACTTAGAGTCCATGACGGTGGATCAAAGTCATAGCAGCAGGAGAAACTGAGATCTCACATCATGATCCATACACTGGACTCAGAGAGAGAAACTGGGAATAGCCTACAGTCTACTGAAACCTCAAAGCACACCCCCGGTGACACACCTACTCCAACAAAGCCATACTTCCTAAGCCTTCCTAAAGAGTTCTACCAACTGGGGACCAAGTATTCAAATATATGAGCTTCCGAGGGCCATTACCACTCAGTCCACCATTCTCCCTTCTTTTTCTGATGTGCCCCTCTACCCACCAGCTCATTCCTTTCTTCCCAAGAGAACACTGAGTATCAGGCACAAAGTAATCAATTTTAAAAATGTAGAAAAATGGAGGCAAATGGTTAATATTATATAACCTGGACATGAGGTTAATTACTGTAGCTCAAATTACCCGGAGAGACGATAACACGTGGTTATCACCAATTAACCCTTAAATCAAAAGGGGAATCACAATTCTTATAATTAATAGCACAACAGGCAATCACTGTAATTAGAATCTCTGCCAGAAAGCTCAGAATAGGAAGAAAGATGAAATTGTTCATAAGTTTGAATATGACAGGCAGCTCCTGAACTAATGTGCTAAGGGCCAAACCAAAGAGAAATGATGGACCAAAGAGAAAGTGTGTGTGGGACATCTGGCAGCCGAGTCCAGACCTGTCCTCCTCTTGCAGTAGGAAGATCCAAGCAAGCACTGGCTTGCAGAGGGTACAGATAAGGGCTCTGAAAGCCTGGGATCCCCTGGCTACTGGGAAGCGAAGGTACACCTGGGTTGTCTGGGCTTGCCCTGGTAAAAACAGGAGGGTCAGGACAGACAGATGGGACTCCACAGCTTGGGGGCGAACAAAGCATGAATAGCATCTCAGAAAGGAGATCGCCCAGGTTGACTTAGAATAACTAGAAGATTAAAAATAACAATATTCTTCCTGTTTAATTAACAGGGTCCCTGTTTCTCCACAGAGTAGGGAGAGAAGTCATCCTCAAGGGTGATGCAAGAACAGGTAGACATGCTCGGCGCATGCCTATTCAATTGTCTCTTTCTAGAAGCAACAAGGCATGAAAGAAAGGCTAAGCATTCTCCAGAATCTTCAATGCACAGACATACTGACACAGACACACACACAGGGGGGTGGGGGGGAGGTGTCACATGAAGCTTGGGTGAGATTTCCATTTGCTGAGAGTGAGGGGGAGAAGGCTACCTCTTCTTCCAAGGTAATGAGAATTGCTATCAGTGACGGTTCCATTCTTTGAAAGTAATTTTATTCCAGAGGGAACAGTAATTTTGTACCTTATAGATTACTCTCTTAGTGTTTGGAGAGTTACCAGGAAAAACTTGAGACAAACACAGCACCGTGCAAGTGTTTGAACACTGGACGAAGATGTCTTTCTCAATATTCAGTAAAGCGCAGAAGCTGCCTTTGGTAGCAGCTCACTTCCATTGCCCATCCGCAGATATGCTGCTGGAAGAAAAGGGGAGCTGGGACGACCAATCATGTACTCTGTCAGGATCTGGTTCTTAGAAAACCTCCTGACAACCACAGCAGATGGCATATTAGCGGTTGTAGCTGTATGGTAAAGGTTAAAAAGTCTGAGAGGCACCATCCAGGTCTCAACAGCATGCCCCATTGTCAATTCCTTATCTGAGACTATAGTCCTCTTAATATAACTTTACTATAACCCAACCCCTCGCCATCCAGATTTATACTAGAGCTATTGAGTTAGTCTTCCTTCAATTTAATCTCTATACAATAAGTGATAGTCAGAAGGAAGGAAGGAAGGAAAGAAGGAAGGAAAACAACAACAGAGATGCCATCATGTCCTGCCTTGTACAATTCCTCTCATGGCTTCATATCCTACTCACAGCAAAATTAAAACCCCCAACCCAAGCACAGTAGATATTACCTACTCCCTGCCTCTCACTTTCCACTCAAAAGTTTCCCTTTGGTTCCGTCCAAATCTGTCTTAATATCCTCAAAGGCATGTGCTCTATACAGACTTGCTGTCCTTTTCTTTAGAAGGATCACACACCAGGGTTTATGGAAGTAGCTCACGGTCATTCAGTTAAAATATCAACCTCGTCAGATACGCCCTCCTTGACGTTCCAAAAGAGCTTCTTTCTGACTTCCTATTATTTTATTAGTATTTTTTGCAATAGATTTGAACCTATATTATTTTCCTATATAGTCTCATTTGCAATTGACTGTCCCTCTCTTACTAGAATATAATATGGTTCATGTGAGCATATTTGCTCTCTTTATCACTACCACCCCTCACTTACTGAATAATGAAGGGCCATTGCCCCAGAGATTTTTTTTTTGAAAAATTATTGTTAAAACAGAAAAAAAAAAAAAGAGCTGCCCAGCTACCTTGAAGACAACCGTTATGAGCAGAGCAATAAGCAGCGACTGTGAGAAAATGGCTTTTGCTGGGAATAAAGTAGGATTTCTCACAGTCCCAGAAACAAAGCAGGAGTTGCCCTACTCTAGGGTACAGCAGGGCCAGGTGAATAGAAGAAGAGAAGAAATAGTATCCAGGGAACTCTGGAGAAGACTTGGAGCCAGACTACACATTTATGGTCTCTGTGGAGAGTGGAGAGAGAGCTTGCTTGCTTGCCTGTGGTTCTTAGATCCTCTGACACTTCTTCTCCCACATCCTGAGAAAGCACTACTTACAGCAGGAAACCACAGAGGATCCAGCAAAATTGTACTATGGACTGAGAAGACTCTCTAAGCAGCTGTTTTCCTTTACTGCTGTTGATGAAATAGGCCAAGTGTCACTCACTTAGCTTTCCAGTCTGGCCAACATGTATGTTTATGGGTCAACAGTCTAAGCATACTTGCAAGGAGAGATGGCAATAATATATTTAGTAGCATGGGCAATAACCAGAGGTTGCTGAGGGTGGAGGCCTATGACATCTACATAATCCTACTCCATTTCACTCTAAGGTATCTCAGTCCTAGAGGGTGGCTGGTGTGTGGCCTTCCAGGGATGTCAACCACTGGCTTGATGCTGAAACTCAATTGTCAATGACAAACAGACCCCATGAGCTGATTTAACATCACTCTTGTTTCAAATCCCTTCCCAGTGACTCATAACTTTCTCCTGACATCAGAACAGCTGGGCCAGCCAGCTGGAGAGAAGACATACAGATGTTGCAGGCTGGAGCCCCAGGGGCTCTGAACTCTCTGTTCACACTGTCCTCTCAGACTCTCTCAGCGGGCCACGGTGTTAGGTGGTTTCCTCTCCCCACGTGGGTGGGAAGAGCAATTCTGACTGTCTGCTTTCGTCCTTTACCACACAAGTGTGTGAAACAATACACTGAAGCTCTTCTTGGTCTACAGTTTGAGGAAGTTTTATTTGGGGGAGGGGGAGGGGCATGTCTCTGGCCCAGTCCTGTGGAACGTATAAGAGATAGCACCCTGAGCAGGAGAGCCTCACACATACACCTCAGTTAGAGAATGTATGAAAAGCTGAGAAGTTGGGGGCTAGGAAAGGGAAAATTCTCAGCCCTGGTTTGGAGTAAATAATCTATTTTCCTGTGTTGTGCTAATATAAATACAAGCTAGTGGATTGTTTTAAAAGTATGAAATATGTGTGCAAAATCCTCAATCAGAATACTTGGCTTAGACAAAATAAAATCAAACACATTGTTAAGTAACTGTTGGTTTGATTTGAGTATCTTTGAATATTTTTAAATTTCAGCGTATGAAGTCCTACAACAGCTATAAGAGGGGGGCTATTTTTGTTAATGAAAATAGAAATGCAAGCCAAGATTGACTGAGTTTTAGGAAAAAATGTGTTGTGCATATTTGTTCCAATATGTAAGCATCTAGTAACTGTCTCTGAGGGAGGGGGACCAAGGGTCACAGGGAGAATGAAATACACTTTTTATGCTCCATTCTTTTATGGGATTTTGGAAGGAGGGGTGGAAATCAATCTTTCTCTCTCTCTCTCTTTCTCTCTTTCTCTCTTTCTCTCTTTCTCTCTTTCTTTCTTTCTTTCTTTCTTTCTTTCCAACAGAGCTATTAACTATATTCAAAACAAAATAAACAAACAAACAAATAAACAAACACCCAGCAATTCCAGGGGCAAACCTGAAATTTTAGCCCAATAATATCTGGCAATTCTCCACCCCCTGAATCCTTTCCCAGTGTGTTCAGCCATGTGTGTGCTATGAGAAGGGCTGCCCAATATAAAGTCTTCCTGTACAAATGTGGCCAACTGACAAAGGCGGAACACAGTGGAACCTAAGGCCAAGAACCAGTAAGCTCAAGGCAAATGCTCTCCATACATTTTTTTCCCCTAAAGTAAGGTTCTACTACTTTATCTGGACTTTCCCCTCTCTTGTTCCTGAATGTCTATTCTGCACAGACTCCCAGCCCATGATCTCTAACTTCATTACCTTTTTCTCATATACCTTCTGTACCAAAAAAGAAAGGAAAGAGATCCAATCCATCTTTGGAAATATACTCAAGGGACATTTGCTGCTTAGCCACTGAATGGATGTCCTTGCTCTAGTATAGTCTTTATCCTGGAGTGGCTCGGGGCTCCTGAGCTAAATATGGCAGTGTGGAAAGCTATTCATGGCATTGGGATATGAGCACCAAGAGTGTCTTCCATGCTAGCCCTCACCTGGGGAGGTGAGAAGAAAGAAGACATCTTGCCTGTTGTCACTTGTTCCATTCACAAGCACTGAAAGGGACTCCAGGGAGCAAGAAGGCCTCCTTCTCTTTTTCTTGGCTTCTCTTCACCATTAACTCCATGGCATCATTCTCTCATGCACTGTTATTCATGGAGTTCAAGGTCTCTCACTGGGGTAGGAAATGGCCTCTAACTCCAGTTTTAACTCCAACTTGAAACTTAGAGGCAAGGGATATCACTGAGACGTGGCTGTTCTCTTTCTCTTACACTGCTAGATAGATTACCATGTCTATCACCAAACATAAACATCTTTAACATGTTGGGTTTAAACCTCTGTGCCTTTGAAATTGGCCTGCACATAGGAACAGCTTGGAGAGCTTCTAAAAATTAAAGATGCCTATGCACCAACCATACCCAGAGATGGCAACTTAACTGGCCTGGGGGTGTGACCTGGGCTTTAGAAATGTTAGGAGATCCAGAGGGGCTTCTGCTAGAAAACAGATCCAGTTTGGGACCATCTAACGCAGACAGAGGGTTTCCAAACTCTAATTCTAATCCCTTCCTTTGCCAAGCTTCCAGCTACAGGCAGGGATAATTAATCCTGTGTCAAAACCCCATGCTTGGGCCAGTGCTTGGGCCAGCTTCGTGGAGAGGCTTTAAAACCATCTAAGTTTGTTTTGTGTCTACCTACCCTTCACACCAATCCACTTACAAATATAATTTAATCCATTAAAAATTACAGGGAGCCACAGAGAAACTTCTTTGCCAGCATGGGGCCTGCAAAGTATTCCTAATGTAAACACAGACAATAGGTGTGCTTTCTCTTCTGACAGGGTTGAAAGAAAGCAGGCCTAATTAACCCACTCAGAATCCAGAGGAGTGGAGGTCATGTGAACACCGCCTTAGGAAGTCCATCTCCCAGCCTTATCAAAACTGCCTTTCTCTTCCACCATGCTCCCGTAACCTGGGAAATATAAATTCTGATTACTGATTGCCACATTGTTAGTAACTAACTATATATCATCAGGCACTGGTCATCGGTGTCAGTCCCGGCTTAATTATCTCAGCTGAAGGGAAAGTAACCCCACGAAAAGGCTGTTTTCCAATTAAAGCAGCTAGAATATGTGATTTGTCTCTCTGGTGATATCCGACTCACCGTCCCTCTCATGTTATTTGTATTGTGTTCTTTTCCTCATTACAAGCCCCGGAATTGTGAATCTAGAGCTCCTAGCAGGAGACACATAAATATCAGGGGGGCAGCTGTCAAGCACTGAAAGAAATCTTCAGCAGTCGCCACCAAAAAATCCTACCAGTAATTACAGAGCTCCCACCAGCCAATGGTGCAGTCAGGGTTACAGACTTTATGTAGAACAAATTATGTTCATGTGTTATCCTCCTATAGAATCTGGGTAAGGTCACATTGTGTCACTCGACACCTACATCACACACACACACACACACACACACACGACTTTTAGAAGTTCTTCAGCAAGAGCCAGACACTCTGCAGGCTGCCTCAGCCATCGTTTTAATGACAAGAAAAACGTTTTCCTGCTACTATAAAGGGAAAAATATTTGGGGTAAAGATCTAGGCAACGCTATCTCCAACCTTGCGTCTTCCTTATCTCCATTTGTCTTTGCTATGCTTGGTTATTTATTCCACTTGAATGTCCGACCGCCTGTTTGCCTATCTTGACAATTCTTTATCCTGAGAGCAGGTACAAGGGTTTATCATCTCGGAGATTAACTGGACCCTGTGCACTGCGTAAACATGGATTTTGAATTCTGGGTTAAGACAATAAGTATTTGGGGCACCTAACTGTGTGAGCACGCTGTAGATGTTGGGATTTATCTTCGAAGAGTCTCTGCATTCTAGTGGCTGGCAGATTCTTCCTGTTAGTGACCAGTGTGCCCTTGGCCTGCCTGCTTTATCTCTGTAAACTTCAGGGTTCTTGGATGTGAAATGGGTTAATGGGACTTTCCTTTCCTTTGGTCACCATTAGGATAAAAAGCCCCCAACCCATTAAAAAAAAAGATGTGTAACGTATGTTCACTCATTACACATTTCTTTCAGTGTCCCTGGAGTTGGCCCTTGGAAAACTTAAGTAGATGTGCCATTCATCATTTTGAACTTTGTACACTTGCATCTTCTCTCAGTGGCCTTGGAGTTGGCTAGTTTTCCATGGATCCCAAACTTTATAAGCACAGCCTTCTGCCCCATAAACTGGAGTTGGACCTATTTTGCTGCTTCTCTGAGCAGAGATAGAGGCCTTGGCTGCAAAACTTAGTGGGAATGTGAAGAATTCCTTTGGGATAAGGAAGGCTGCATTTTTAGGGTCCATTTTTCAGCATCATGCCTATACAAAAAGACAGGCGCCCCACAGAGCCACTGGTGCTGCTCACGGTTTACTTGGTCCATGGCTTTTTTTTTTTGCCAGCCACACCACCAACACCCCAGAGCAAACAGTCTATTTCGAATTCTTTCCAACGTTTAAACAGAGTGTGGACTGTCTATTTCTGAGTCAGGTCCTACAGAGATGAGGGCGGGTGATGGATGAGAAGCAGAATGGAGATAGAATTTAGGAATCTGTGCGATCTTCTCGGACAGCTGCGGGGTGAGCTGTTCTACCACCACATCACACTGTGGCTCTCCTGCCTGCTACCTAGGGTTGACAGTCTGCTCCAGATTCCAATGAACGTTCCCTAATGGCAATGTTTTGGAAATTCCCACAATTCACTTGAATTGGACAGTTGAGTTAAAGGGTCTGGAAGGATGGCTCTTCTGGGAGTTCCATTTTCTTTCTTCGTTTCCCTTTGTATCTTGCACTTCTCTTCCCTCAGCATTTGGCTTTACTTTAACACCAATCACACACACATACACACATGCACACACACATACACACATACACAAACACACACACACACACCATTGACATACCCTCCACAGCCCAGTTTTCTACCCCACTTTTGTTTCTGCCTTTGGGATTCTTATCCCTCCCTTAAGACTTCCCCCAACATCACCTCTTCTCTGAAGTCCTCCTTGATTCCCACTGATAGCTAATCGATGGCTTCTCTCTTCATGGTTCCATAGTACCTGAGCATGCTCGATTGCAGTCATCAAATGGATGCTATTGTTAACTAATCTGTCTACACCACTAGTGGCTGAACCTGGGGAGGGCTCACAAATGCTTGGTATGTAAATAAATGGAGCAATGAACAGTGCTGCACACAATCCCTGTCCTCAGAGGATTTGTAACTCCTGGAGGGGACAGATGTGCTAATAACACATTGGAAAATAGAGTCTATGCACATATGTAATACACAAGGAAACTCTGTATGTGCTATGCTCTAAATTTTTCTATAACAGCTTAGATCAACTTGCGTTTGACTTCATATGAGATGGTGTTCTTGAAGTAAGTGGTTCTTACAGACCGCACTAGATTTTTTGTTCTAAAATCCTATGGCTTGCGAGAACCCTGGAAACTCAGCACGCTGATAAGTGATGTCTGTCATTGCCCTCAAAAACACAAGCTGATGAAATGTAAGATGTTAGGCTTCTTAAAGTAACACACCTCAGTAGTCGACGGGATCCCTGACCTCGTTACATCACTGCAACTACAGCTGAGTGGATAGAAGGCCCAGCACAGGAAAAAAAATATGATTTTTATTTTGAGAAAAGTAAATTTTGTATTCCCAAGTTCTGTATTATTAAATCTGTGATCTTATTATTGCATTAGAATAGATATTTTATTCAATTATATGGACAATAAAAGAACAGAGAGAGATGTAGCTGGCCCAGAATCCCCGGAGTGTGAGAAGATGATATTTACTTTATCTACTCCTGACAATGGAGTTAACACTGCCACCAAAGCTACTACCAGCAAAATATAAATTCAAGAAGAAGGTAATTACTGTCAGTCAGCCCTAACATTAAACATCTGTTTATCTGAACTTAAAAAACAACAACAGCAAAAAAAGGCAATTGCGTGGTAGAGTGGCACACCCCTCGAATCCCAGCACTAGGGAGGTAGAGATAAGGGGATCTGTGGGAGGCTGAGGCCAGTCTGGTCTACAGAGCAAGTTCCAGGCCAGCAAAGGCTATGTAATACTGGTGCTGGATAAGGAAAACTGAACATGGCCAAAAGATAAGCACTGTCAAATTAAACAGATATAGGTTTGCTTTAAAATATTAATGATGGTGATGATGGTGGTGGTGGTGATAATGGTGAAGATTATGGTGATGATGGTGATGATGGTGATGATGGTGGTGGTTAGTTATGATGGTGTGGTTATAATGGTGGTGGTGAGGATGATGATGGTGATGATGGTGATGATGAAACAAACTATTTCTAATGCTTCAGTGCAAGAAAATACATGGGCTTTCCTCCCTGCACATAGGGAAGCATTGCTGAAACAAATGCTTTCAGAAAGTGAGCCAGCAAGGTGGCTCAGTGGGTCAAGGCACTTGCCAAGCCCAACAACCTGAATTCCTTCCCTGCCCCCACATGGCAGGAGAGGGAAACCCTTCCTCTGAAAGGTCACCCCAGGCCCATGTCATGTGACACATGCTTGAACACACACACATACAACTAGTAATTAATTAATTTATGTAATGCAAGATGCTCTCAGAAAGTGGCCTTAGCCCAGCAAGCAATGAGAAAGTGAAAGGGAGGCTCAGGGGGACATCTGTCCATCCTGAGAGAGGATGTGAGCCAAGGCTAGCTCCACATGCTTCTAGCCTCGATTTACATAAATGCATTTCCTAATGCTGTTTTTCTTTTTTGGTGATTTGACAATGGTTTTGTTTTTTCTAGTCAAATAAGTCAGTTCTGGCAAAGGCTTACTACTAGTCTTAGGCTGTCAGAGTCCACACATAGCACGGTGTGAAAATAGGTAAGAATTCTTTTGTTAGGATTCAACCAGTGCTGCAGAAGATCACGCAGATGGGATTGAACTTAGCAGACAAGCCGCTCAGACTTGAGGACACGAACCTGTCTAAGGCATGAAAAGTCCAAGTCAGGTGCTACTAATTTAGTAACTTTCAAATCTAAAAGGCACGACGCAGACACTTGTTCAAAGAAGAACAAATGTAGAAAAAAGGGGGAATGCACACCGGGTGCAGCCAGGGTAGAAATCAATGTGGAGGTTTCTCAAAGGGCTAAAAATAGATCTACCATAGGCTCCAGGTACATCGCTCCTGGGCATATTTCCAAAGTACTCAAAGTGAGAGAGATGCCTGCAAACCCATGTTTATCATAACAAAAAAAAATCATAAAAACCTAGTTATGGAACCAGCCTAGCTGTCCACCAACAGATGAGTGTTAAATATTCAATGTTTTGTTCCCATAATAAAGGAAAAATGGAATTTTCCCATCTGCGAAAAAGTAAACATAAGTGGATATTATCACGTTAAGCAAAAGTCACACTCATAAAAAAGACCATGTGTTTCTCTCACATGTAGAATACTTCGTGTGTGTGTGTGTGTGTGTGTGTATGTGTGTGTGTGTGTGTGAGAGAGAGAGAGAGAGAGAGAGAGAGAGGGAGGAGGAATGTGTGGAGAGAGGAAGGGGTCTATAGTGGGTGGAAAGGCAAAAGCATATTTTCTCTCACATTTGGAATCTACCCCCCTCCCCGTATTGAGAGTGGGGTGGGCAGAAAAGATTATTTGGGAGAAAGAAGGGTACTGAGGAAGGGTGGGGGCGAGGGAAGGAAGTCATGGGAGAAGCATACCTTCTACATATGTATAAAAATATCATCTGAGGGGCTGAAGCGATGTCTCAGCTGTTTACAGCATTTATTTGCAGGGAGCTGGGCTTAGGTCCCAACACCCAGGTGGTGGCTCGCGACCCCTTCCAGCTCCCATGCCTTTTCTGGCCTCTGAGGGCTCTGAATATGTCTGCTACACATAAATGTATGCAGGATCCCGTACATAACATACATTCTTTAAAAACAAATTTTCTGCAAAAGAGAAAATGTCATAATAAATTCTGTCACCATTTTTTTGTTTGTTGGTGTTTTGCTTTGTTTGTTTGTTTTGTTTTTGTTTTTCAAGACAGATTTTCTTTGTGTGTCTCTGGCTGTCCTAGAACTGGCTCCATAGGTCAGGCTGATCTTGAACTCACAGAGATCTGCCTGCCTCTACCTCCTGGGTGCTGGGATTAAAGGCGTGTACCACCGCCTGGCTTCTGTCATTAATTTTAAACGTTAATAAAAGCCAAAGAGAACTAGCATGCAGGTTAAAAAGAGAGAGATGGGGGCAGGGCAATGCTGGTTTCTCTTTCATCACCAGGTCCTCCCTATGGGGGTTGGGGGGGAGAGGATTAAGCTGTACAGATAAGGTTTCCTTTAGGCCTTATCAGTTAAGTGGATCTGGTTGTAAAACAATTTCCAGTACTTCAGCCCCACTAGAGTTAACCATGCAATCAACAAATGTGAAGTATTTCTTTTGCTGCCTCTTCTTTGTCTCATCTCCTTAATGGCTACATAATATTCTTAAGTGATTAACAGGCAGCAGGACTCCCCTACTTCCATTGTAATCCTTTGAAATCCAAAGTAGTTAACAAGCGTTAGCAAACCTCTTGCTATCTCTTACACCTACGAAACGACTCTCCTGAAAGAAGGTGCAACCATGCAGACCTGAGTCCTCTCGCCAGCCCAACTCTGGTCTACATTTAATACCAAGCTGATGGCGCAGAAGCAGCTGAACTTCAGGAAAGCCAGCCCGGGTGCATTACCAGGATGAAACCAAGGACGGCGTCGTATTGAAACAGATTTAGGCTCAGATGTCCACTTAGCTAATGAGCCTGAGACAGGACCCTGGCAGAAAGATCAGCATTTGAACAGCCCTTGGTCTTCTCCGCCCATCTGAAAACCCAACTCTGCATTTCCAGTTCCCCAAATTCGAACAGCAGTTGCCTAAGTCCTGATCAAAGCTATACAAAACTGTGCTTCATGGCATAGTGACTTCATAGATCCCCAGTGGGCTGTGGGGACTGCTGTGGCTCAGTAATTATAATGCAGCCTCACATGCATCCACTCCAGGGCTGGGAATGGCTGTGCCCGGGGGGTGGGAAAGGAGGATTTTACTGTCCCCCTCCACTACACAGTGGTGCTCAGGTGTCACTTTGACTGTGACACACAGTGAAGGAGACAAATGAGTTTTTCTCTGACTATGTTAAATTAACTAATGGATTCTGGTTGTGAAACTGGCATAACTTAATAAGCCAAGACACTGATGGTACGGGGTGGGTCTTTCCAGTCTCTGAGGGTATCATTAACCTTAGGCCCACACAAAACCAGAAGAAGAACCAAACAGAATCTAGCCAGGGTGAATGAAGAATGTCTTCTGTGTGAATAAAGAAAATTTTTCTATTTCAATACATTACTTTTGTATATTAAGACTTATAGCTATCTATAAGAAGGTTGTTATATGGATGAAAATTGCCCATTAAGGAAGCAGTTTTGAATTCTATCTTCTCTCTGTTTTTTTAAATGCAGCATTTTGTTTTCTGAGTCAGAAGGCGTTCCCTATGGCTGCAGGTACATCTATTTGAGTCAAATATTGTAAACCTGTTTAAATGACCACCGTTTACATTACTCACGTACCAATATATAAATTACTAACGTGCCTGATCATTGGTAAAAGAGAGACAACCCTGACCATAGGGGAATCTCATGGAGTCCAGGGTTGTAGCTATGTGGACACACCCTATCACACATGGTCTTAATTTTTAAGTATGAATTTTTCTCTAGGTTCTCTAAATGATTGTGGGCTCCGTTTTCATTGAACTGAAAAGATAAATGCTCTTTCCCACGCTCCCATCAGAAGTCTATGCGTTCCAGGAGGTTAACAAATTATAACTCAGCTGTTCAGCACTGCATTAAGATTGAAATTTGGCATCCCAGACGTGAATTTATTTCCAAAAAGGAAACAGACTCTACTAAGCATTTCTTTTCCTCCAAAAGGGAAAAATATTTTAGAAAAATTAGCTCCTTGCTGTTAAAGATTTATACTAGACTTTTTTTAATTTAAAAAAAAAGGTAAGATTATATATAATTTCATTTGGATTCTGAATGGTGAAAGCCCATGTTTACAAAGTTTATAGCTTAAGAAAGACTACTGGACATGAACCAGCTGTCTGTCTTTCGTGAATCAATGACTAAAAGTACCTGCTTGCCTTTGTGTAGCATGTTTTCATAAGTGAGTTCTCTGCTCAGAGCGATTTATTCTTGCAGCACAGTGTTTTGTAGGTTTACCGAGTGTCAGACTCCGACCAGGCTGTTGATATGTAATGAGTCAGTCATTTCATCCTTACAACACCTTCGGGTGCAAGCTGTTATTAACCCCGTTTTACAGGAGAGGAGACTCCTCAAGGCCACACACTAACTAGTCAGTGGGGATAAGGGGTTTAAACCTGGCCAGGCTGGCTCCAAAGCGAACATTCCTAACTGCTATGTGTACTCTCCATTTGCCTATAGCCGTTTCTCTGATCTTTAATTCACTAAACGTTTAATACGTGCCACTTAGTTGCCTCGTATTCATCTGTACAGGGCATTGTGCTAGAGGTGGGAGACGGTATAAATGGGAAGAGGGGTGGGAGAGAAAAACTTCAAGTGCTGGAGTGACAGACACCTCAGTCAGTAAGGTGCCTGCTACACAAGCATAAGGACCCAAGTTCAAGTCCCAAAAACACACATTTAATAAGAAAGCTGGCTGTGGAGGTGTGCCCATAAAGGATGCTTTGTGTCTTGAGAACTGTGTTCCTGAACAGAGGTGCTTCTGTTTCACTGAGAGACCGTGTCTCAAAACCCAAAAGACAAAAAGCAAAGATGACACCTGTCATCTACCTCCAGCCTCCATGTGTGTCCATACACACCTATGCACACATATACCCACTCCATGTTCACACTATTTTGTGGGCCAGTGGAACACGATTCAATGGCTGCACACCCAAGTTGTAAACATTGCTCTTTTTTCCCCCTGATTGTTCCTTTATGGATGTTTGGTTCCTTCCGATACTTTAACCTGGGCCCAGTTCAAAGGCCCTTGTGTGTGAGGACCTACCCATTGACCTGTGCTTCTCCAAGTGCCAAGCCTCCTTTCTAAAACCACCAGAACCTGGTGGCAAAGTCCTCACCCACATCACAGAGCTTGAAAACGATGGCCCTTTGTGTTGTGTCACCCTGGCTAGTTGTTAAGGTATCATTAGCAGGGACCCAGACAGAGTTGACAGGTGTAAACACTTCATAATTTACGACAGGCAGGATCAGGTTCCTCCACACCCTCTGCCAACTGCTCACAAACATACCTGATCTTGGCTCTGTGTGTGTGCACTGTACACGCTATTACAGGACTGTTTCTAAATAAATCCTGGAGCGCATTTATTTGGTACTGCTTTGGCCATTCGCTCTGGACTCTTTAATCATTCACTTTTAAACCATTCAAAGTTAATAAAATAGTTTAGCAGGTGAAAGGTCTTGCTGTGCAGTACTCTGACCAAAGTTCAATTCCTGGAACCCATATAAAGGTGGAAGGAGGAAATCAACTGCACAGAGTTGTCCCCTGACCTCCACATACACACCCCTCTCCACACACCATGCACACACATGCTGATAAGTGAGTAAAGAAAAAGATTTTTACAGCTATTCCAAGCTAATGAGTAATTTTCAAGTTAACATTGGGGGATGTTCTATAGAACACAAGCACATGTGTCCTGGAACCCCTGGGAAGAGTTGGCCTTTCTGCGAGGAGCCATAGCTCCCCTTTGTGTTTCTTCTTTTGAGCCAGTGGGCTCCTGTGCATCTGATACGGTGTGTTTGAAATGCCTGGCAGCTGAAGAGCCATACACTGTTGCTCTTGCGCAGATGTGAAATTTCTTACGACTTTTTTATTGGACGTACTTAGCTGCCTTCTGCATTTTTCAGTGCTGACATGTTTCAGTAAAACTTTGACTAACTGGAATTCTTGGGGGAAGGGCATTCTGGCTGACTGATTTCTTGGAGAAACTGAAAGTTATTTAGAAAGCCCTCATTATTGAAAAATCTTTCCAAAATATATCAGAACACTTTTCTCTGGAGTGAGGTAGAGACGCGGCAGAGAAATGTACGGAGCTGTTTTGAAAGGCAGAAAAACGAATTTAGAAAAGCTGCTAACTGCTCATCAGACCTTCCTCTTGCTAACAAGCAGTTCCCTGAGGCAATTTAGGATTCTGAGTTGTTTTGTTTTTGTTTTGTTTTTTACTCTCAAAGCCTCTTGCCCCTGGTAGCAGTACTTCCTAGTGTACTCTAAGACCAAACAATAGGCAGAAGGAACTTGCCCTCCCTCTCCTGTCAGCCCATTGGCAGTATGCCCTTGACTCCCAGGCTGCCCTGCATCACTCAGTTAAGCCTGCTTTGGGTCTCATCCTCCCCAGCAGGGCTCTCCTTCCTCCTCGCCCTTTCTCTGGTAGTGTCATCTTCTAGTTCACAGACATTTCTATAAACACGGCTATTTCTTTTTCTTCTATCTTTTCTTTGAGTAGAAGGCCAAATGCCTGGGCCATGAGCAGCATTTACAGTGCATCCACCCATCCACTCAGAAGCAAGTCTCTCTCCACAGTAACCTCCCCAGGGCCACAAGCACCCACCATCAAAGACTAACCACAAGAATCAAGGTTTGTTTCTTCCCAAATTCAACTAGCATTCCTTCTCTCTGCTCAGACCGATGCCACCATTTTGTTTTGCTTAACATCACTTGTACCCAGTGTCAATCTGGCCTTATCAGTGCTTCCCAAAGCACAGAGAACAATGGGCAGATATCCGGTGCAGCTCCCAGGCCAGCCGCTCTGTTTCCAGGAGCTGGGGCTTTGTGTGTAACTTCCAGTCAACTAACTGCCTTTTGAGCTTAGTACTAAGAGCTCCCTCTGGCCTGGAGATGATCTCAGCTCACCTTCCTCAACACAGTACTCTCTTTAATGTAGTCTCTCCCTTCACAAGTAAGGATCAGCTGTAAACATAAGTGTCCTTACATACATATTCACTGTATTATCATGGACATCCTCCAGGCTGTGAACCCCTGTGCTAAGGTCTGTGTCAGGGTCATTGCTATTGAATTTACAAATGAAAAGGTGAAGACTTTATTCCATTACTATACAAGGCTTTTCTAGAACTGCAGAAATCCTACTTAAGGAAATGCAATGGAAGAAATTTGCATATTAAGCTTTCTGGCAATGAAATACGAGAAAGGGCATTTAGTGACCCAAATATACATAAATACGTGCACAAACACACACATATGTATGTACATATGTATGTATGTATGTATGTATGTATGTATGCATGCATGTAAACCAAGCCACTTAGCCTAGGCAGGAAAAGCATTAGCATAAAGAGAATATAGGAGAAGCAAGCTCTCGTGTCACTAGAGGGAAGGTGGAACTTAAAGGTTGGTGGAGCGAGTGGCACAGAAACCTGCAGAGGAAGACATGGGACACCAGAAAGTGGTAAAACACAGAACAAGCAATAAGGTCACTCACTGCTCTAGTGAGGACACAGGCAAGCTGGACAGAGAAGATAACCAGAACTGTAGCACCAATCGGCTTCACTGCTGGTTAGGGGCTAAGGACAGAAAGTATTTAGATGATAATGAACAGAAACAGAAACTGCACGCTGGTACAGGAGGGTATCGTGTCAGTCTGAGCAAGCAGAGCAGCCTAGGGAAGGTGTGGGATCTTTGGATTTTGACACCGTGATAAAAGTAACATTATTTTGAGTTTGTATCCAGCAAGAAATACAGCCAATGTTCTTTTCTAATGAGAGGCAGAGAGCAAGTGGATCCAGCTGGGAGGGAAAGTGGGGAGGGGGGTGTTACCAGGAGAGATAGAAGGAGGGGGAACCATAATCAGGATATATTATGTGAGAAAAAATCTATTTCCAATAAAAGGAAAAAAATAGAAATACAGGCAGAAGGTTGATGGATTAAATATTAGATAGCAGGGAAGAGGGCTAAATTCAACTTGAAGGGGTCACAGCCTGCCTGCTCACATTCACAGGAAGCCTCAAAGCAACATCGTTTACATGCTATTCATTCCATGGGGTACTAATGCACCCCATAACACCAGCTGGACCTCAGCTCTTGGGACTACATAGCAACATTCAACATCTATCTAGCATTTACTAATTAATTAATTAGTCTTTTGTTTCTGTGGGTTAAACCTGGGGCCTCAGATATGCCAGGCAAGCCAAGTCAAGCTTCTAAACACACCAGTTTATAACCAAAAGTACAGAGCTTGTGATCAACAGAATTTGTAAAACTTATCAGTCCTACTCACTCAATGTTTTCAGCACTAGATTTCCACTTACAGAGACTACTCAGAAACCCAGGGGTCATTGTAGAGCAAGAATATAGGCTAGTCATTTTGCACAACCCTTTAGTTAGCTGAAGATAAAAATCTACAAATGTTTAAATGCCAACCCTCAAGAATCTCAATTAATCCAAATCCTATTTTCCAAGAACAGAATGATTTCAAATAAAGATACCCACCTGGCTTTGATTTGCCCAATTCTGCAAGCCAGGAACATGATTTTCTTCCTACAGGGTTATCAGTCATTGAAGACAAGGTATTAGGCATAGGTGTGAAACAGCAGCCAGAGACAGTAAACCTGCCTCAGTGTACCCTTGTCCCTCCTAGCTACTGAAGATGAATTACTCCTCTGGTATTAAGAGTGATTGGAATTCAATTTTAGTTAGGAAGAGCTGAGTCCGCTGTTTACTTACAAACAAATAAAAGAATCCACTTGCCAGCATCAGGATTCCTGCTTGGCTGGTTTTAAATAGATGAGGCTGACCAGATATTTACCGTCAGCTTGGTGAAGAAAGAGGCATTGTCCTGAGGAGCCAGAGTCATGGGAATTTAGTCCACACGGTGATGTATTGCTCACGGAGAGTGGACTATGACCCAAGTCTCGCTGTACATTTCTCAGAGGTGGGACCAAACCAGGAACAAAACCTACCCTGAGAGCCACTCTGCTGGGAAGACAGCCCTGCAATAAGATTGTAGAACCCTCACTGGCAGGCAAACAACAAACAACAGCTACAACAAACTCCAATATGCTTATCAGGGTCTGACCAAGAAAAGGGTCTCAATCTTCCCCAGAGCACGCTGGCACCGGTCCCAGGCCTGGGGCTCCTGAATAAGTCCTGTGAGCAGAGGCTCAGTCAGGTACTCCATTGTCAGCCTTGAGATGTTCTCAGCAGTCCAGGGGCAGCTGCACAATGCGAGTGGCCTCTGAATAGTAGAAAAGCTTTTTATTCAGACCTCATGTGATTTAAAAAAAAAAAACCACCAAACTGGTGTTCTTTTGTGCTTTACAAAGGCAGTACTTTGCTGGCTCCAAGTTCAAGACTCACGGGCTATTAGGAGAGGCAAGATGGACAGTATATTAGCATGTGTGGACAAAGAGAATAGGCATTCCTGAGAATGAAGTCCATAGCAAGAGCAGGCCAGTGTGAGGGACACCTACCTCGCCAGCAGTTACAAGGTGAGTGTCTGCAGGCGGCAGTCACACAAACACACGGGCACAGACACATATGCATGCACACATGCCTATCCGTGTGGAAGGACATCTTCACAAAAAAACAAAACAAAACAAAAAAAACAAAAGACAAAAACAAAAACAAAAACAAAACAAAAAACAAAACAAAACAAACCAGGCCGGACACTGAGACACTAACAGAAAATGTATTCCGAGGAAGGTTAGGGCCAGGACGAAACCACAGAACAAGGGTAGTTAGTGCATCAGACCAGCCTGTTCTTCCAGAAGAGTTAAAGGATTCATCCAAAGGAACTTGCATATTTCATAAACAAACAGTATCTTCACCCTCCCTCCTTTACTGGGAATGCCATGGCTCTTTTATCCACTTTACACCTGAAGCAGTGTGGAAGGCTCCATGGAGACCTTGTCACCAGCTTAGGGACCAGGACTAGTGACTTGAGGCTCTGGTGTTGTTATTTTCTAGTAGTGACTTCAGGGAAAATTCCTTTATTCTTCCAAATCTCAAGTGTCTTGACTCAAAAATGGGGCTAAGAGTAACATATGCCTCTAGACTAGCTACCAAGATAAACAGCGGCCATCATATAAGTGTTGCTTATCGAGCTTGTTATTATTAAAAGGGGAAGTGCTATTTTTATCTCAGGCATTGAAAAGAGAGAGGAAGGGAGGGAAGAGGGAGGGAGGGACACGGTAATGGGAAATACATAGGGCATAACTACAGAGGTGTATGAGAGTCGGCATACGAAGGATAGATAGATGTAGGCAGGTCACCCAAGGCAGAGGTTTAATGGCTTTAGCTGCCCTTGAAAATATGGGCCAAATGCTCAGTGTGAGTAATTATCAGCTCCCCTCAGACTTGAATATCATGCCTCTCCTCCAGTTAAATAGGCTCAATGGTTGGTCTTCATTTTTTTTCCAATATTAGTATTAGGGTTAATTGATCCTTTAAAAGCATCATTGTCTTCCTCAAAATAATTTGTTGCTGAACATTTTACATTTTTTCCCCCTGATGATTGGTATTCAGGTATCCTGAAGTATTAATGTGGATGGCCAAGAGACAATGACCTAAACTGTCCTGGAATCAAAACTGCACATGTACAGAGAGCCTTCTGGGAAGTTTAAACAGTGCTAGTCATGTAGCCCAGTTAATCCTACAAACTAAGCTACATTCCCAGTCACAAGCTGTGGCTTTTATTTCAATAATAACTGCTACCTCATTCATTTACTTATTCTTTCTTTTTATGTGGCTATTTCTCATATACAAAGGATATACTTAATGTATGTTCATCTTCTCATAATATAAGTAAGTAAACATAGACCAGGTCCAACATAACCATCACATCAACTTCCTTACCCTATAGCACTCCAAATTTACCCCACATGAGTGACACACATAAGCATGCCAATTCTTATATACCTTCTGAAGGGTATTTTTTTTCTTCACATGTTTGTTCAACAACATAGTTTATTGTCAGTACTTGGAGTTTGTTGGCCATAGTTTACACTGGAAGTCGCTAATAACAGGTAACAAAATATTTTATGTTCTGCAAACTCTTCATTATAGATCAGTCACAGTTTTGAATACCTCTACTTCTCCACCCCTTTCCATATGTACAACAGCACTAGGCCTCCATCTTGGGAAGTGGCAAGAAATAGCATTTTTTTCCTTTGGAAGGAGCGAATTCTCGTTGTTGTTGTTTGTTTTGTTGGGTTTTTGTTTGTTTGTTTGTTTTGTTTTGTTTGGAGCCATGGTCTCATTATGTAGCACTAGTTGTCCTGGAACTCACTATATAGACCAAGCTGGCCTCAAAATCCCAAGATCCACCTGCATCAGCCTCCCAAGTGCTGGGATCAAAGGCGTGCACCACTATTTCTGGCAAGAGCTAAGTCTTCTCAAGGTCTTCAATGTGAAGCTTCGCACTGTGGTCCTGCCTCCTAAAGCTGGAGGCAATAGTAAGTTGCTCTTGCAGTTTTTGTTTTGTTTTTATCGTGTTCCTCCTAAAACGTGGCATATTCCTAAATCTAAGGTAATTAATGCTCTATAGACTGTTGCGTGTGCACATAACATGGCATGCTTTGAAAGCAGTTGTCCTGTTTTGCAATCTGAGGACAAAACAAATCATTGAGAGGCATGAAAGGAGAGGTCTCTGTTGCTGCAGCTGCGTGAAATGGTGTGCAGGGCTGTTCCCTTGTGCCTGGCTGACTCTCCAGAGAGAGGCTTCTGGGAGTTCAGCCTGGTGACCCTGTACCTCACTGCAATGCATTTCAACAATTGCTCTCATGCTGACATGGGCACTCTTTCTTTCATTTGTACCCAATTAAGTCCCCTCAAGCCACACACACACACACACACACACACACACTGTCAAAAGATAGATAGATTTCCTTCTTAATATTCACCCCCTGGAAAGGTTAACACCAGTGGCAGATGCTCAGATAAATGATTTCCCAGAATTCTTGCAATCCAGACACTTTACACTCAGTTATTATTTGACTCCTGGTCTGAACATGAACCACTTGATTTTTATAGACGATTGTAATCATTTAGGTTTTCAGATGCTGCAGTCATTCTTAATATAGCTTAAACCAACAGAAAGCAAGATAAGATTTTGTCTGGCTCAATTTTAGTTTGTGGATTAAAACGTGAGAGCCTCCTGGCCCCGTTCTTTTTTGCTGTTGTTTTCTTAATGTCATTTGTCCTTTCCATCACAAGTTCACTTTGTCCCATTCACCAGATAACTTCTGTAAGATAACTTCTGGTAAGTTTCTTTTTTGCACTTCAACATCTTGGCTTCTGTTTATGGTAAAGGGTTCTGTTTATGGTTGATCTATTTTCTTTACATGATGACACAGGATTCAAATACTCCCCGTGTTCAAAGCCTGTAGTTACTGTAACCCTAAAACAGCTATGTTGTCATTGGAAAAATTGTGTCACCATGCTCTTGATTGAAAGTAATTTCAAATACTTCCTTTAAAGTAAGTGAGTGAATTATCATGGTGCCTTCAGTCACAGTTAACTCTGCTATCATTACAACTATGCCCTGAAGCAAGTGGCCAGAGGCTGCTTTCTACCCAGGCCTGAGTGTCATTTCTATCTACCTCATTGTAAGGCTTCCCCCCCACGCCCCACCTAGTGCCCTCCTGCTTTGGGTGTTCACAGAAAAGCCTATGGTTTTCACTGCATCATTCTTCCTGGGGGACCTGGCCCTTGTCACACTCAAAAGAAACCAACTCTTTCATATGACACTTGACATGAACCCTGCTATGGAAAGATGCAGGCTGTGTGTAAAGTTGGCAAGATCAGGGGTGGGTTTTCGAGCTTTGTCTGCTCCCAAGGCTCCGTGTTTGTCTCTATATTAGCCATGCTTTGTAATTCCAACTGATTGGCATTGTATATATGACCATATAGAAGAGAGGTGGGAGAGCGGGGAAGAAAAGAAGTGGGGGAGAGAAATATAAAAGAGAGAGAGAATATAAGAATGAATGGCCTATGTTATTATTTTCCCTCGTGTATTTCTTGGCAGTTCATTCTCATCTGACTGGCACCAATACCTGCCAACAATTTTTACTTTAGATCAGCACCGTTGGGCGTTTAGATGATAGTGTACTTCTACACATGGTTGAAAGCGATCAGGAAAGAGTCTTGTTGTGTAAATAGCATTTCCCATTACCAGCACTGAACTCATGTCAAAGCTCTCAATCCATCCCAAGACAATAAAATTCTCAATCACAATAATACTAAGATAACAACATAAGCCACTTACAGGGTAGATTGTTCTGTCTTGTTTGATATTATTTGGAGCAAAATTCAGAAGTCAGACCTGGATCACATCTTTCTCAGGCTGCAAACGCTTGATAATATTCATGAGGATCAGCAGTGAAGCGTTGGAGATGGGGGATGGGGAAGACAACCAGCTGAACCACATGCTGTCCTTGCTACATAGATTACAAGCTGGTGATAATCAATACGCCGGAGTGCAGTAAATATCCAAGATCTGGTAGCTTCATGTTAATATTGAAAGGTTTTGGTCTTTGCCTAAACTTAATGTGTTCGTTTTGAATGGGGTGGAATCATGAAATGTTACTACTATTATTACGACTGTTAATACCCAGTGACATGTGAAACCAATGTTCTCAAAGGGAGCCATGCTATACAATGGGACAAAGTAGAGGGTTAATTATTGCTCATGTTGCAGTGCTAAGAGGCCATCCATACAGGTTCGGTCTGTCAGTGCTAAGCTTGCTTGCATTATTATCAATACCAGTTCAAACACTAATTAACAATTAGGGGTAACTTAGACACACTTCAATATAAATGGATACCAGAATAACAAAAAACCCTAAAGTTACTGAAGATGCCTTTTTATTATTATTATTCAGTTAGGAAATCATAGCAGAATGGCAGGCAAATCATGTCTTGGCAAAGGTACTGGAAACTCCCCGTTCATTTTCTTCGTTTTCCGTGGATTCTGTACCTGACTCTTGGGCAACCATTAGGGTAAGTTGCTCTGCTTTCTTGGGAAACCATTGACAAAATCTCTCTACTTTCCTTTCAATGGACATACAGTAAGCAATGCAGAATTTTTTTTAAATTAATTTTTATTTCATGTATATGAAGTTTTTTGCTTGCATATGTGTCTTTGAACCACAAGTATGCTCTGTGGCCACAGGCTCCTCTGAAACTGGAGTTACAGATGGTTATGAATCACCATGTGGATGTTGGGAATGGAACCTTGGTCCTCTGGAAGAACAGCCAGTGCTTCTAACCATTGAGCCTGTCCAGCCCCAAAGAGTTTGGATAGAGCCGTGAGATAATTATAGTATTATTTTTCAGATGCTATCTACTAATCGTGCGGCTCATCCGCTCAAGTCTGCTACCAAAGCAGATCGATGTTGGGGTGTTCTTAAAAACAAACTATCTCATCACATTGAGGAGTAAATTCCATTCTAAAGGGCCTCCAGACCATTCTCTTTATTCCTCTGCTGTGCTTCTTCCCATGAGAACTATCTCCAAGCTCTCCACATATATGCATAGACATGTAATTTTAATACCCCCTTTACAGCAACCCTTCCTGTCCTTTTATCTTTCATTAAAAGCATCCAGAAAACATTTGCCTCCTCCTCCAAAACTTTCTACTACACAGAATTTAAAAGCACCATGAGTGTATACATCTGTTGCATCAAATAAACTAACAGGATAAAAGTCAAATACTATGTTCTACTGGGATTCCAAGAGTCTGGATTTCTTTGAAGATGAAGTTTTTGGAAAGTCCTCAATCGGCGCCGAAAGTGTAGTGCCCTCATCACTTTAAACACTGAATAAAGCTGTCCTTCCATCAAGCTTGAGAAGCAGGAAGTGTCTGTGATGAAGGGGGTGAGAAAGGAAGTAAGGGCAATCTATCCCTCTTCTGTTCAGGCACAGTGCCAGTGCCTCTACTTACCCCTAGGCTGACACCACTTTCTTGACTATCAGAGGCCATTGTGTCAGCATGTTCTCAAACTCTTGAATCTTCCCTGCTTTTGTTTGTTTGCTTGCTTTGCTTGCTTGTTTTTGGCATTTCGGAGACACTTATTTTCAGATGATAATGCTGAGATTCAGTATGTGGAGGATGAGAGACTGTAAACATACTCAAAAAACCAAAACACAGAGTTGAAGGCCCCACCTCACCCCCACCTCCAGTCTCAGGAAATAGTAGCTTTTCCTCTTTCAAGGTGATGTCACACTCATTTACAAGTACTATGGAGAGGGGACAGGTTTTACTGCTATGACAATAACTGGAATCTTTTAAGTCATGGGTACCTAGCACTTCAGAACTAACTCAACTTTACTTAACGTTTCTGGAAGACTCTCGCCAGACCCCTTGGTCCAGTAAAGTGCCCTTCTCCTCCCTGTCCATATAATATGTGACTAAATGACCCAGTTGAGAAGTGGATCTCTCTCACTCGAGAGCACTCTGCTCTCATCTTCCCTCAAGTGTTCTTCAAAACTGCAGCTGAGTCTCCCTTAATCTTCTGCTTTTCTCTTTCACTGGCTGAGAACACCGGTTTTGTCCCCCAGATTATTTGCATTACACCTGAAACATGAGGGGCTCCAGAGAAATCCCCATTCATTTCTACTAACGCTGCTTACCGTTAACACCTAAATGTGTTACTTTTCAGAACAAGGCCAAGAATCCCACTTCCAAACCCAAAGAGCATCAAGAACGATTAACACATGATGACTATTTAATCTTCTCCTAAGGTTTATAATCTAACTGGCTTCCTGAGCCTCCAGGACTGTTTAACACCGATTAGGTGGGAGAAAGAATACTCACATGTGCTGACCTGAGTGTTTGCTGGCAGAAGGAAAAGAGGGATGGGGTGATAAAGCTGGCAGATGTGGTCAGCCTCAGTGTTCCTGGTCAACGCCCCAGTGTGGTTAAATTCGGGACCAGCCCATCCCTTATCACTTTTGCCTCCGTCGCTTTGTCTTTGGATCTCTTTCTCCATTAAGGTCTGTGATCTTTGGGGCAGCTCTTAAATGTACACATTGAGGGTCTTTGATTATGTGGGCTTGTTGGTGTGTTCACAAAGCCAAACATGGAGTAGAAGGTTGTCTCCCTCATCTCGGGAAATAGTGTTCCCTGACAAAGTTCTCAGGAAGATCATCTTCACGTTGGTAAAGATGAGACAAAAATTCTTCTTTTGCCCCTCAATATTTCCACTAACAACTTAGGTATTGGGGAAGATGGGGCTAGCCTCTTTTCTCCCCCTAGCAATATATTTACAGTTGTGTTTCCATACTGTTTGTAGGTTGTCTGGAGCCAACCCTTCCAACCATGGTAAGTGTGAGTGGCCCTTCCTTGTCAAAGTGAGTTTCTAGGGTCACTGAAGAATTTCCTTCCCAATTTTTCAAGGATGACCCTGGGGCATGGATGTGTGGTAACATGGACATAGGGTCTATGATATCTACCAGTTTTACAGCTTCCTTTTATACTTCTGTGGAGAGTTCTCCCATGACCCTGAAAATGAGAATCTGTCTGTCAAAAAGACTGAGGCCATTATACAAAAAAATTTCCAGGGACAAAGAGAGACTTGTGACTCCTGTGATGTCATCATTTCTGGTCAATGTTTCTCTAGTTTGGTATTTATTGCTTTTAAACTTTGACTTAAAAGATGAATTGGCAGATGATTTATCAGCCTCGCCTTCCACTGATACAGGCAACTATGTAAGGGGAAAGTAGCTGGGTCACGTACCTCCTAATGGGCTTGTTTGCTCTGGGAAATGGCACCACTGGATGAGGGAAAGGAGCACATGCAGTCTTTGATGTAGGTTCAGAGGTATCATTCAGATGCGGTGACAACCTGTTCCAAGGAGGGATCTTTTCATCCTACCATCCTCATGGTGTCCATACGTTCTGTCATCTAGCATAGCTCTGCAGGCACAGCGGCAGAAGTCACTTAGCTTTTAAAATTAAGGGAACACAGCTCTGAGCTGTTAGCTGTTCACCAGGTTGTTAGGACAGTTGAGATTTTTTTTAAGGGCTATAAACCATTTTGGCAGCAAGAAGCTTTAATAAAATGATAAATCATTTCAATAATAAGCATGTGCTGGAGACTCAGGCAGCGTCATGTTTTACTGATGCAAAGGTCTAGAACTTGGTGATAATTATAATCCTGTGGGCCACTGAAATGACGGTCCTCCTTATCACCCGGTGTTTTTTCTTACCTCTGCTGCATTTGTCCACGTGGCCCCAGGGTTGTTAGGTAAATATTAGTCTGTGCACTACACTACGTGGAGTCACAAGCAAGTCAAGGTCCAGGTAATTCATTCCCAGAGACACTGTGATTCCTTTCCATCTTGAAAGATAAACTACTAACAAACACTCTCGTGCCTCTACAGTGTACTTAACTCACTAGTTAAAAATAGCCTGCCCCTCCTTTTCCTAAGATAACCCCCATTTCTGCACCCTGTACCTCAAGTCCATGTGTCCTTTCAACCAGTGCCTCCCACGATTCAACCTGCATGCCAGTCACCTGCAGATTATGACAGGGCGATGAGTCCTCTCTGGGTGGGCTGGCATGGGTCTGACCATCTGCATTTCTAATCAGCTCTCAGGCCACAGTGCTGCAGCTGGCTCAGAACAAGGCTTTAGATGCCTCTCAACCCAACCGTGGGATGGAATTAAGTAATTACTGAGAGCTCTTCCCTGGGGCCAGGAGATTGCCTGGGAAGCCCCCATACTCATTACAGTTCCTTATAGTAACCCCCCTCCAATTAACATAAGAGCACTGCAGGGAATTCCAGAGCTTTCAGTACCGGGCTCACTCACAGCCGATACTGAACCCACCTATTCTCCCTGTCCTATCCCTGCATGGCTTAGCCATTCCTATCTCTTTTTATTGTTCATTATCACAAGTCTGAGCAAACACAAGCTTTGGCCTGATAAGTAATCAACTGGCTTTTCCATAAATAACAGATTCTCACACAGGCACACAAAAAGAGCAAAATGGAAAGGTGTTATATATTCAATTTATTTTAGGTTCCAAGCCTAGTTTTTTCCCCTTGCATTTGTTGCCTTATGCCCATTAAGTCATTCTGTTTGTGCTCTGCCTTTGAATCAGTTTTTCCTGCTGTTCTAAAAAGGTTTTAAAAGGATTTCTAAAAATCTATTAGAATTAAAAAAAAAAAAAGCTATCCTTTTTATCTTGTGGCATTAAAGAAAAATGGTAGGTAATACCACCAGCACTAAGTGTCATGAAGAGGTGGGCATTGACGTGGCTGAAAAAATTTCATATTCAGTGATATGGAAAACACCTGCTTTGATCGTTTTCTTACAAGTCATCTGAATTGGATTCCACCAAGGCAGACACTAAGCCCTCTGAGCGTTTCCACACTGTTCCAATACTCAAACATACGAAGGGATTGTTATCAAAAGTAAGCCAGTTCTCTATATTCTTAAAGAGGCTCTTTTAAAAGTTTTTTTTTATCATTTTCCTTCGTCACTTCACTATTTGATTCTCCTTAGTAAAACACTGATTCTATTAAGGAAGCCCCTAACAGAAGCTTTATTTCTTACCAATGTTATTAACAAGCATGCATTAAGACTGGCAAATAATATCTTTGGATCTAAATCAGAGGAGAGAATGCAATGATGTAAATGGCTGTACATCTGATACTTTTATTAAGATACCAAATGACCTCCAGTCGATACCAGTGAATGTAAAGCAGTCTGCAAATAAGGAGGGACATGACTGGCATGATTAATTAGGTATATTATACTTGGGATCTTGCAATATATAAACTCCTCTTTGAAAGGGCTACAGTGTCCTTAGGTGATACAAACCAATACCATTTCCGATCGTGAAGCAAAGTATCCCTCTCTAGATGCATCTTTGATGCTTGAGTTTCTAGCCTCATGGTTGTTCTGGTTTCTGTGTGAGAACATCTACCCTATCTCTTCATTTATACGTGCCAATAGAGATGTTGGGCTGATCGATCTTAAACTGACTCCAAAGCTCCAGTAAGTAGCATAGCTGAGCTCTATGGGACAGCTAAGGCCACTTTAGAGTGCCTCTACTCTTCTTGACAGCTTACTTTTCTGAATGTGGTACTTAATTTGTGAACCTTAATCCTTGTTTCCAGGGAGGACCAACAGATTCCTGATACTCTACAGGGTACTCTCATGTCAAGGCAGTTGAACAATGGGTTCTCAAAGCTCATATTGTATCTTGGTGAACGTCACACTCCTTGTGACATTGGAGCAAAGAATGGGCTTTGGGATGGTGAATGGAGACAAGTTTGAAACTCGTGCTCGGGCAAAGCTCTTAGCCTTGTGGCGGATACAAAGATAATGTTGCATGCCATGAGAAAGCTAGTCCGCTCACACAGTATGCTCATTACTGATACAGCATTTTTAGCTGACGAGTTTGAGATATACCCCCCAACCGCGAAATGTGCTTTTCTGTGGGATGATCAGTGAGACCAGGGAACAGTTGCCTGCAGATTATACGGAGCCAGTAGGACAGATAAGAAGATGGTTTATTCTCGCTGTCTGGATATCTTCAATGCATCTCCAAACAGCCGCACAGTCTCCCTGTGTAAACCACAATGGGCATCAGAGTACTTTAAACTCTATGCTTTAAAGAATGCTGCCCTAGAAAGTAAAGGCATAATGGAATGTGCAGCCTTCTCTCCCTGCACTTCCTACTTCTAGAAAGAACCACACAAGAAGTGAAATATGGTCTTTATGCAGTACTGTAAACTAGCTTTAAAGGGAGCTTTGGTTTTTAGCAGACGGAAAGGTCAGATAAGTATACATACAATACTATACAATAAAGTAAGCCTGCTGCATTTTCTCCTTGAAACATAAAAACTGGGAAGAAAAATCACATATTGAATCCTTGGGTATCAAGCATCTACTAAGAGATTATTTGATAAGCCTCATCCATTTCTAGTATATGAGAATTGAGTCAAGAGATAAAACTTTCTCTTGGGTGTTTGAAAGGTCCCTTTAAAAACCGAGTCTATCTATCCCCTCTGGTATAAGGAAAGCTCAGATGTTAAGAAGGAAACACCTATCTTCTGAAGAACTGCAGGTAGATCATAATTCAAGGCAGTGTGCCATATAGACCATGACATGTTTCAAGGCACAGGCCAAGAAGATTTTGTACTTTTCCACCACCTGGACCCTCTTACTCCCTCCCCTTGTAAAACATGCTATAAAAAAGCATTTCATGTTCAAAAAAAAAAAAAAAAGAAATTAAAAAAAAAAAAAAAAAAAAGAAGGAAACACCATGGCTTGGAGAGACCGGAAACAGATTCTTGATTATGTTATTGTCTGACAGAAGAAACAGCCTTACGGAGTCAGGAGAAGAAAGGAATGGGAGCTACAACGGAGGCAGCTCCAGTGGGAAGACCTCGGGGCCCACTAGTTGCCTCTCCTCTGACAGGGGCCATGTGGGACACTTTTCACCTAAGCTTTGTCAACAGTGACTAGACATATAAACAGAGGTAGACACTGGAGACACAAAACAAAACTGAGCTTATTTATAATAACTAGGAAATCACACTCTTCTAATGAGGCATAAATCTCCAATTACTGTTACCAGAAGGTACCATGTGAGGGCCTTCCTGGCAACCATGGAAGTGAAGCAGACCATTTATACAAAGTTCACGAGTTTTCCCCTGTCCTTTGTGCCACATACAAATTATAATACTTTTTCAGAACAGATAGACAATAACTAGAATGGCCAATATCTTTACAACATCACAGCCCTCTCTCTGGCAATGACATATACTACCTATATAGAGCCCATCATGACATACATCAAATTCAACTAGCTGTGACCCCAGAATACCAGTTACACCCATCAAGCTCCCACTGAAGGGTGGCCATCTTAACATCACACCTAAGTTGATGATAGAGTCTAACGTAGAAAATAAAAAGCCACATTGTCTCCTTTTACAGTTCCACTGGAAAGGTGTTGATGGTTTAAAGAGTTGCTGGGTTGTTTTCATTCATTCATTTATTTTGGTGCTAACCAAACTTAAAATGATCATTTTAAGTCATTTCAAAATGTAAACTTTACACAGTCCTGCTAACTACTCTCAATAGTCTCAAAGCCTACTAGGCCTTTGTTTTAAGAGAAAAAAAATGTACATACGAACTGAAGGATCAGCACAAATTTCACAGCATCAGCAATGTCTGGATTATTTTGAGAGAGAGATTATCAAGAGTGGGGTTATCTGACACCATCATTCCGCCTTTTAGTCTTGGACTTGAAATAAGGTCTGTGAAATAACACTGTTAAAGTGCCAGTGCCAACAAAACCGTGTGATATGAAGAGCCATGTGAGTCTCCTGAACTTGAAACTTTGCCTCGGACTGGCCTTCCTGAACCTCGATGAAAACAGGGAGATGTTTTTTCCAGACAGGTTGACGTAATCTTCCCCAGTGACCAGCTCTGGAAGGACTTGCCAGCATGTGCCCAGTGGACATCTCTGTGCCCTGTAGTCTGAGGATCTTGAACAAGCACCCTGGTGTTCTGCAGCTAGTAATGATAGGGACACCTTAGGTTTGACTGGAACTTCATGCTGCATTTAAACAGACAGCACATCATGTGGTCAGCACCAAAATCATCTCACAGGGAATGCTGTCTTTAGAATGGTTCCCTAGTCAGAAGCCTCTTGAAAGAATTATAATTGCCAGCAAAAGAAGGGTATTTATTCCTATGGACTTCCTGGATCTCAAACTCGGGATTTTGATTTAGCAGGTTACTGAGCTGGGGGTGTAGTTCTGTTTATAGAGTACTTGCCTAGCATACATAAACCTCTGGGTTTGATCACTTCAGCATGACATAAAATCAAGTGTGATGGCACATACCTGTATTCCAAGGGAGGTAGAGGCAGGGGGATTAGAAATTCAAGGTCATCCTAAACTAACCAAATATGCTGAGAGTATATGGGCAACTTGGGATACATGAGACCCTGTCTCAACAACAAAACAAAACAACAAAACAGGATTCCAACACTGACAGAAGAAATTAGCTCCACTTTCAGCCTTGCGTCACCCACGAGCACATTCAACAAGTATCATGGAATATAAATGACTGGTGACTTCCAAGAGGAGTGGCTTTAAGGCCTTCACAGAGTGTTGCCTGGTTGAGATACTTGCCACTACTAAAAGAAACATGGGTAATAAAGTAGAAAAAGGAGTGTGGAGGGAGGAACCTAGCAGCTTTGATAGCAGTGAAGGTATCAAAATGGGTGAAGAAGGGCTACAAAAGTCAAATTCAAGTGTTCAGTCCTCGCCATGAGCTAATTTCTAGCATATATATGCACATGTGTGCACGTGTGTGCACTCGTGCATGCACACACACACACATGTACACGCACACACAAATGTGGAAATTCTCTAGGCTCATCTCTCCAGCATGCTTATGTAAATCCACAGTGGATGGGGGTGGTAAGGTCTTACCTAGTATTAACAGTGTAACAAGTACTTAAAGCAATCCACACATATTGACTCATTTAATCCTAATGGCTACCTATGAGGCAGCCCCAACTACTACTCCACTGTACAAGGCAGCAAATAGAGACATAACGAGGTTACCGTTTGCCTGAGGTCACACAGTCAGAGTGATGCCACATGGATCTATCTGACTTTAGGCACTGGCTGTGCTGTCTGCTCCACACACATGTACTTCTGTTTGCTGGAGTCACTTCCCTCCAGCCACCTCTAAGTCTTGTTCTGATGAGTGGACTTGGACACACTAGGTATTACATAGGCTGTAATGAAAACTCCCACTATCAGCTCTGTGTTTGCAATTAAATGCAGACATACTACAAGGACAACATCAATAAACTCAGGATGTGCGAATGTCTGGGGACAACTTTAAGCATCAGGAGCCATCAACTCTCTGACAGCCGAGGCTGGGCTTTGGAACATCTGCCTGATATTTACCACAAGCATTCTCTTGAAAGACAGGGTGGCCAGTGTATAGAACGCCAGTGTAGTTATCTAGACTAACCTGAGGAAACAGCAAGAGAAAAACCTGCAGATCACTCTACCCCAGAATGTCACTGACACAGTCAAAGAAGCACAGGTTAGTCAAGAGCACTGTTAAGAAGAACCACTGGCTAGTCCTTGGTCTTTAACATGTGAAAAGACACGTCTGTGGCCTAGGGTATCCTCCAATGTGTACACACCTTGGAAAAGGTGGATTTTGCAGGCAGCTGTCTACTTACCATGCTTTAGTTTGTTAAGCTGGAGAGTACATGGTGTTATATCTGAAGGGAAATAATTTTGTTTTAAATCTCATAACTTTATACAGATTCTCTTTGTGCTAAGAGGAGAATGATCCTTCTATTCCTCAAAATGAGGCAAAGACAAGTGTGCATAGTTCTGTCAAAACGAAATGAGATGGTGAATATAGAAAAACTTTGAAAACCTACTCTGATTACTTGGCCACCGTCTGGGTCAGTTAATGATTTGGTACTCAATGCAATTCCTCCAGGGTCCACTTCAGTAGAGGATGGCGCTGCTCCTTCCACAGTCGAGTGTACAGGCCATGAGAGAATCTAGTCAAAAAGGCCTAGGGAGTAGGAAAGATGAGACAGCCCACTCTAAACGTGGCACTGGGCTGTGTGCTCGCTACAGGGAAGGTCTCAACCAATTTAATGTAGTGGGATGACGTCTACACTACTGGAAGGCCCATTCACACCTATAATTCCTCACACTTGATCTCTTAGGGAATATTACCAATGGGGCAGCCTCATAGATCCAATAGGAAATTATCCCACGAGTGGTCCTGTGTTGCCAAATGTGACAAAAATAAATAATGTGCCGTTCAGCCATTGTCAAAATACACCAGAAAGTCTTTTAAAAGTGTCTGGCTTGTGTTCAGGGGCCAATTAGTAATGATGTAGACTCCACATCCCAGATTCAAACACCAGGGGCCCAGTGAGAAGAGGACAGGCTCCCAGATGCCTTGGAAGTCTTCAAATGACACTTCCAAAGGACAGTATTACTAGTTTGCAGTCGTTTTTGAAAACTATTATGGAAAAAAACCACCTCGAATACAAGCAGCACATCGATTAGCCCGCTATGTAGCTTTGTGTGGACCCTATTGGGAAACTTCCATTCATGTACTTAGACATGCTCACCTCATTCACTCTTAAGTATATGAAAAATCCATCAAGCACAGTCTTAGCCCAATTCCTCCTAAACCTCAGTGTTAGCACAGGAGTGGGAACATGTCTGAACTCCAGGTTCAGTCCCTCACAGGAATTAAATCTTAAACACCTCATCTCCATCACTGCTTTGGCTGATCGTGACTCGCTGTCATTAGTGTCTATTTAATATGGCAGCTGATGCCTTGTGGTCCCCTTTGCAAACGGGGCCAAGCGGAGCCTTGGGGAGGAGTGAATTCTAATTGCCTGCTGCAGGACTATGCGGCGCTGCCTGTGACAGCAGCAACTGGGGAAAATAGGAAGGCATTAGAGAAAGTCTGTTGTCATGATGGAGTGGAATTCCTAGAATACAGTGTGCTATAAAATGAGATTTGGCTCCACAGTGCTGGGAGAAAACAATGGGTCCAATAGTACCCGGCTGGTGGCTGGGCACATTCTAGCTTCCTTAGTCAGAGCTGCCTTTCATTCATGGGAGCAGGAGCCACGCTAGGAGATGGAGGGGAGGAGGGCGTCTTACTGTTGTGGAGATACTGAGAGCAGGAGGTCAGGAAAAACCCAACATACTTGGAAGCAGGATGACTACTAGGGTCAGGACATACCGCTTTTTCCACTCAACTGGACACAGCTTCAACAAAGACTAGAATCTCTTTTAAATAAACAGCTATGATTAGTAAAATGTATCCAGCATCCTGACTGGATTACACGGATCATATTTTAGAAGGAAGCAGAGTACAGGACAGATCTTTATCTCTGGAAAGGGGGAGTGAATGGGGAGTTGGGAGCAGAGCACAGAGAGCCCTCTAGTTAGGGAGAGTCCCTTTCTATGTCTACACGTGGCCTGACTCTGTAAAGAGAAGCGATAAACAGTGACGGGGATCAGAATGGTTTACGTCACATTGATAACACCGCACTCTGATGTACAGTCCTCCAACAATCCACGGAAGGCTCAGACTCCATCCGTACACGACAGGAACGACTTAGTGTTTGTTCCTAACTTGCAAAATTGAAGGGAAAAGATGAGAGAATTCTAACCCCAAAAAAGTGCCTCAGACACTCCAGTGACTGCTGAATTCAAAAACAGCAAATTGAAGGCTGCACAGGTAGTGCACAGGTAGACGCAAGCCCATGTAATTATTGATGTGCCGTTTGTCAAACCAGTTTGCCCCTAAAGCACTTGCTTTAACGTCAGTGTTTTTGAAAGTCCATTTTAACCGGAGTATATATTCAAAACTCCATTGCAGTGGCTACTAGTCGGTAATTAGCAAGGGGGGAATGGACTATATTAGTTCCAGTTAGAGATACTCACGTGAAAGCAATTCATACTTTCATACATGACTTTTACAAAGTAACTTTTATAAAAATTGTCCACTAATATCATACATAAAGCAAATTTGTGGAGAAAATTCAGCACTGAATTTGGCTTGGTAAGTAGGGGGTGGTGGCAACTAGGTAGCCTCTGATTGGCTGATCGTTTTGAAAGTTTTCACCAGTCCACACAAGGGCATAGGTATACATAAAGCAAGTATTAAACACTCTTTTGGAGGCTTTTTGCAAGACGTTCTGTGATCCAAAGTCTCTGGCTGTGGAGAAGGCTCAGTGTCCAACAGGGCCTCCACCCTCAGCCTACAGCCAGGCTTGGGTGGGGATGGTCATTGGTGACCCTGCCCATTTCTGTGTTATTTGTGAAGACGTTAGGGCACTGCCCATTAGTGTCTCTTTGAAGAAACATTTGGTGTTTTGAACAGCTGTCCAGTAACATCTGCTCAGGGTCCAAATCCATTTCATAAGAAACACCAAACAGCTGTCAAACGGCATCAACTTTGGATGAATACCAAATGAACACAAGGTTTGCTACCACTGAGGAGGGCCCAGGTTCCTATCATTTGTCTCCAGAGACACTCCATCTCCAAGCTCCTGCTTGTTAGCACATTCTCCACACCCTGACCAACAACTTCCTTTTTTTTTCGTTTTTTGTTTTTGCAAACTAGGCTGGGCTGCCCATTTGTGTAAACAATTGGAGTACATAAGGCCAGGATTCTTGCTTGCTTGAGGGTTACTGATCAGTTTGACCCTTACTTTGTCCCATCTTTCTCTTTTGTTTTGTTTCTGAGACTGGGTTTGCCTTCCGACTTGCTCTGTAGATGAAGAGGATCTTGAGTGTCTGATCCTTCTGTCTCCTACGTGCCGAGATGACGGGAGAGCAGCTCTGTGCCATCAAGCTTGTGCTCATGCCGGATGTAGGAACCAGAGCTTTGAGCATGCTAGGCAAGCACCACACCGACGAGCCACTTCCCCAGCCCACTTACTTTCATTACATAGTTTTTCTTAAAATGTTTATTTTACTTCTGATTATATGTACATAATATTGATTTTACTTTTCATTATATGTATGTGCGTGTGTCTGGGTGCAGGTTTGTGTATCTGAGTATCAGTGCTGGTGGGGAGCAGAGGAGAGTATTGGATCTCCTAAAGCTGGAGTTTTACAGGCAGTTGGACCTGGCAACCGAGGTCAAGACCGTTGGAAGACATAAATGTTCCTAACCACTGAGCCATCCTGCTAGATTCTTCTTTAACCTCCAAGTTTTCCATATCCTCATGGCACCTTCCTAAAGTAAGGGGTGAAGTTCTGGTCAGAATAGGAAGTTCTTTTCCTATAGGCCACTTTACTGTTCAGGAATTAGGTTGTTTTGGAAACCATGGGTATAAAGCTGACACCTCGATTTGACAGACCAGCTTGCCAGTAGATGCAGTTAATGAACAGTGTTTTGCAGTGTGTTGGAGAAAATAAAGTTGCTTGCATTGATATGTTGGTTTTGAGTCTAACATTAAGTTAGCAGAGACTTCTCTATTGTCTTTTGAGTGACAATACATAGACATTAAGATTCCAAACACAGCATCACTTACGATCTAAACATTGCATTCAGAAAGTTCATGCAGTGAAGAATCCCTTTATTAACATGAGTCTCAAGCAAGCACAGGGCTTCGAGTGCCTGGACCCCAGTACAAGAGCGCTGTAATATGGTCAGGCGTCAAGAGTCTCACAAACACGCTCCTGACTGAGCAATAGACCCAAGGAATTTTGCTTCCTTACCCTTGAAGCCTTACTCAACATGTTGGAACTGTGTGTGATGTCTGTAAATCCTAGCACTTACATGGCTGAAACAGCCTGGCTTACAGAGTGAGACCCTGTCTGAAAACACTAGGTTTGTGTTTGTAAGGTCGAACATAGAAGGCATGTAGTAATGAACTCATGGTTACTAAGTCGGTTATTTTAAACCATACCCTAACACTCAAAGGAGCACAGAATCATAAGGAAGGCAAGCAAATGGCTCACTGGGAACTATCATGCTCTCTGAATTTTTGTGCTTTTTCCATTTTAACTTCTATTCCAATAATAACCCACACCAAGGTGGTGACAGAACACATAGATACTGGCTAGTTCTACAGCTTGATGACATATAACAATGGCTGACTTTTCTTGAGTGCTTGCATGTGTCTGACATCATTCAGATACGTGTTATCTCAACTACCCTATAAGGAGGGCACAATTAGTAGTCCCAGTTTACAGATGAAGAAAACAAGGCACAGAGACATAAAGTAACTTCCCAAAGAAGCCACTGTCAAACAATTAGCAAACTCCTGAGCTCATGCTTTGAACTCCATCAGGTCATCACATACAAGGCTAAGTCCCAAGTATAAAGAAGACTTTCTACCTTGTGCTTATGGGGGGTGGGGGAGAGGGCACATCAGCAGGCTCTTTTTTGTTCCTTCTGATCTCTGTCTTAAAGCACCACCAGCACACCGTCATTGTTATGAAATATGACAACCACTCTGCTGCTGTGCGCTGGATACACATGGGTCCGCAACCTGCCACCTCTGTAACTCAGGCAGAGTACTAGCATCACGCGCACATGCAGAAATAGCGGCTGAGTCTGACATTTTCTCTGCACTTATTGGAGACTCTGGAGTATGCTCACTTCCCAGCCAAGGGGAAGCAGAGTTGGCACCCACTGTTGGCACAGGACTTACGCCCAGTGTGGCTGCAACCAGGCTCTTTCATATTGTCAGAGAGAAAAGTGCTAAACTTCCTTTTAGAGTGTTTGCAACAGGGAAATGAACTAGGCTGAGAGCTCCAAGGACGACCGAAATTCTCTTGGTACTTGCTATTTTTACTTAATCTTATTTAAAATTTCTTCTAAAGCTATTTATAGAGCTTATTTTTAGCACTTATGGATATTTTGGAACACAAAGCAAATAAATAAATAAATAAATAAATAAATAAATAGGGTGCTACTACTTGCTAGTTGTGAATTTTTTCTGGTATTGACTTCACTTTGGCTTTGATTTTTAGTCATCAATGTGCTTGTCCATATACTACTGTCCTCTCTGCTGTCAAGAGCATTTGTGATGGGTACTTTTAACTTATCATAACTATTCAGACCTTTTATTGTAAGTCTTTTAACTTCAGGGGCCCCCTGTAGCTGGCATAGCTGCTGATTAAGTGGTAACACTCTGCTCACCTTCCAGGGAATCGGAACAAAAGTGGATGCGCTGAGGCCAAGTGCCACTAGAGGGCAGCCTACCAGTGAAGTTGGAGACAAGCTGCCCCACGTCTGTGCAATAATTTGACATGTGAATCGATAGTGACGTAAATTCAGCTCTCAGCATTATGATATCAACTAAAACATGATGCCAGATTTTTTTCCCAGAGAATCCAAGCATTAATTTTCAATTTGAATGTGCTCTTAAAATACAGGCTTTCCCATCTAGAAACCGAGTCTGTTAAAACGCCCCCAACCCAGGAAAACACTCAAAGTTTCTCATCTTTACTACTCTTAATGGCCACTTTTAATGTTCTGTTACTTCCTCAAAATACTCAGCCTCGTTTTGGAACTCTTAGGTAGGAATAAGACTTTTATGCTACAAGTTTTATTTTAAAAACCCCCATAAGAAAAAAAAATGCAACATGAAAGTAAACAGAGAAGACTCACCCTTCTGGAGACTCTACAAAAAGATAAATATTTCTTAATATTTATACTACAATGGAAAGCTCATCTGGGCAACTATACAATGTCAATATTTATCTAAAGATTAGAGCCACAAAATGAAATATGAGTGACCTCAATCGCCTATACCGTGAAGATGTTTTTAATAAAACATTGAACAGCACATTCTCCCTTCCACTGTGTGAGCGGTGTTCAATTTTAGTACAATGCAGCCCACAGAAAAGCACTCATTCACACATGCCTGGTTTTTACCTGAGCAGGACACACCCAGGGTAGTGCTCAGTCTTCCTAGTGATACTGAGAACCCTCTCAAGGGCTAGACAAAGCTCAGGGCTGTCAGGTGAAACATGAAACCATTCATCTGAAGGCCTTTAACCCAGTACAGAGGTAGGATGAGCACAGTATATCTCTGTGCAAGCCTTTAGTATTCAATCTACTGCATATCACTTAAACATAGGATATAGTGACTGTTAACTAAGTACTTTGTTTGTTAGCCTGGCCTCCTGTCTTGGCCAGTGTCCTTGCTCTCATTCAGGTGGGACATCTCAGAGATATTAGAAACTCATTCAGCTCTGTACCTCAGACATCCAATAACGTCACACAGCCCAAGAGTTCCCAAGTCCTGCTGGCTGAACCATGCCCATACAGCCCGAGCTTGCCTGTTCTGTCTACAGTCCTCGCGTGTATATGGAATAGTTCAGAACAATTTGGTGATGTCACCTTGCTTAAAACATGGAACAGAGGCCCATGGTCCTGCCCTCTACAGATTCACAGTTAATCAGTACATTCTAAACCCATTCACCATTGCCTGTGCATCAGGTAGGATGCTTCCTTGCCTGGAGACGGCACTAAATGTCTAAGTGCTGAATTAAGGCCAGCTGCTCTCTTCATTAGACCAGTAGTTAGGCTGAGTCAGAGTAAGATGGTTTCCAGAGGGAAGAGCCATTTTGGCTGTTATGAGGTCTACTTTATTCTCGCTAAAAAATGCATTTCTATCCCGTAGGTGCAAGTCGAAATATTCTAGGAAGTTATTCCCACCATAATATCTGGTTCAACTTTTTGTCCCTCCTGTCCCACCCAAAGTCAAAAAGTTGACACCTTGTACTGTTTTCACTTCAGCCTTAAAGCTGAATCCCAAATAAAAATGCCCTCCATTGCCAATTGGGCTTCTTTGGGAGACTTGTCTTATTACTTCAGGAGTCTCCGGGGACAACACCCCCTTCAACAATGCTCTCCATCCATCCGAGAAGAAAGAAATTCAGGACCTAATTGCTCTGCAGCCTCTGAGGGCATTCTCAGACAGCTTCTAAATACATCCCATAGCAGGGTTCAGTGCAGTCAGGCAGAGGTGAGAATGTGGCAAGAAACTGTCCTTTTATAAATTATGAAAGTCTTGAGTAAACAACATCGTGACATTTTAGATTTAGGGGGCGGGGGCTCTAAAGGTTGAAGATCTTGTCCCAGGCCTTTCTCTTATCAGAGATTCGCTCTCAGGCAAATGATTTGACCTCTGTAACCTTCAGTTATCTCATCTTTAAATTGGGCATAATGACACCTGCCCTGCCTAACTCATTATCATACCCGCCCTACAACCCGGAGTTATGATGAACTGAAATGAGGCAATGTTTGTTGACATGCTTTGGAAAGAATACGCAGGACAAGCAGTATATAAATGAGTCCTTATTACTAACACTCTATACAGTGATCGATATAGCCAACTAGCTCTAGTGAAGAACTTACTTAGCAAGACTGCTTCAAAGGAAAGCCTTCCTTTACGGAAGGGCCCCGTAGGAGCAGATCACAGCCGGCAGTCCATCTTTTCCTTTGAGAATAAAGGAAAGTAGTACCCACACTTGGGAGGAGGTGCCATGCACAGTAAACATGGGGGATGAATTGGGGGGGCGTCTACATCATGAATACTTTTCATAGAACAAGCCCTCCAGGCAAGGCTATAAGGCTAGGTATGATTGATAATATGCGAGAAAATACTTTGTCTTCGCCCTTTCATTTCTGCTGGGAAGAATTTGCATTTCAATAATAATGTGATAATGTCAAGCTATTCACGACATTTCAAAGCCTTCTCTTCCACACCTGGTGTGCTGGTGAGATCTGCTGAAGGACTGGATGTGGCTGTTTTCTCACAGCAAAGGTGATGATGTTGTCCTCTTTATTCTTGAGAACGGATGTGGTTGGGCTTGTGTTCTAGGCATAGTAAAATGTGACACGAAAAAGCTCCACCCTCTGAGATATCCCTGGAGAATTAATTAATCAGCATATTCAAGATGTTCGACTTCCCCTCATCACAAATGAGAGGAAACACCTTGTATATAAAAGTTGATTTTTAATAGAAATGTCACTGGACTCTGAACATCACTTTAAAAAAAAAAATAAGTATCTAGGGCCAGGGAGATGGCTTGGCTCTTATTCTTCAAGCCTGAGCCTTTAATGCTTGAATCTATGTAAGAAGCCAGATGTGGTGGCAATCATTGGATGCTCCTGGGCCAGCTAGCTTGGAGTACACAGGGTGGCAGAAACAGGAGACACTCTGCCTCAAAACAAAGGGGAAAGAGGGAACCACATCCTTAAAATGGAGATCTTCCGACCTCCATGTACCTACACAGCACACACACGTGAAGAACTGCATTCTCGCACAGGTACACACTCTTGGCTCCATATGAACTGCCTCTGTTCCTTTCCCTTCTAACATCTCTCCGCTGGTCAAACTTGGATCCCACCACAGAACTTTTCTGCTGCATGCTTTGGGAGATGGCTCTGAAAACTACCTATGTTATCACTATTCTAGAACACAGTAGAGTGAATATTACAAACCAATTCAATTTTGGTAATTTCTCATTAAGATGCCTACAGATGGGTAGGTCTAATTGTAAAAGCTAAGCATTTATAATTCATAAGCACAAATTATGCTAAACTAGATGGGCCTATATGTCATTAAGGTTTCATATAAGCTACAGAATGATTGTTCAGACCGAAATTTAATTCTTAAGTTGGCATTTATATATTATATCTAACTTTTATTAGGCTCCCTAGTTAAAAGTTGAATGTAAATAGCACATTAACATTTATAATTTAGTTTCTTGATATCTGTTGTAAAACTCATGGCACAGAAAAACTCTTCTAACCAAGAGTTGGACCCTATTTCCTCCAGAATTTTCAAAGTTCCCTGAGTGTTAGGTTTAGCACTCACTAAAGGTGCTTCTGCGCAAAGGAAATGCTGCTTGATCCACAGCCTCCCGTATATAGCATGCTTTTATGTGAAAGAATTGAGACACTATTCAAAGTCTCATTTTTTTCTTTGGCAGAAATAGTCTTAAATCCAGCATGGAGCCAGTAAATATCAGAAGATAGGCCAGGTAAAATCCTGAAGCAAAAGGCAGCTGGTCTACAGACTCAACGGCTCCATCCATTATAGCATCCCAGTTGTTACTATCTTTACATGGCCATTCTGGTGAGGGGGCAGGATCATTCTCCCCATCACACTGAGAACCCAGTGTGGTTTATTTTGCCTAGAAGTTTAGCAAGCGCAGGTGCAGAAGCCTACTGTGCAAAATGCTCCCCCACCTGAATACAGTCACCGACCCACCCCACAACACTGGAGATCATCAAACTTGCTTCAAGTCCACTTGGTGTTTACTTGACACCTACATAGAAAGCATCAATTTTTTTTTTCCTAAAAATTCCATTGCAATATCATGTTTAGCTGGACCTCAAGTGGTAGCCATGATCTTTTTACCATTGAGAGGGCAAGGAACTAAATTTACTGTAATTCTTTTAGAAACCACAAGAAAGCTTTGATCTCTTTTCCCATTGCTCTCCTCCTCCATCTCTACATAGTGCATATGCATGCATGGACATGTGTGCATCTGTCCATGGATATGTGCACGTGTGTGTGCACATGTGAACCTATGCTTATGTGTATGTGTCCATATGTGCACACATGTGCAGAGTACTGCAAAATGAGCAGGAACATTTTTTTACTCTGCTCCACCTCTCTCCCAAAATCAAGAGTCTATAGTTCTGAATTTACTAAAGCATACTTTCTTTGCTTCTGGGAGATACATGAGGGGGAGGTGAAACACAGCCAACCAGTAATTGCAACCTATGTGTAAGGCAGGCAGACCACATGATCAAAAACTGATGTGACACTTAAAAGTGTTTTTCCACAAGGAATTCCGGTGCCCAGAAGCCTGGTGAAGCCAGTAGCAATTATGGCCATGTTATCCTTTTCATTTACTTCATATTATGGGTCTCTAAAATCAATCATTCAGTGCGGTTGGGTAAGGGAGGCATCTTTATAATAGGCACGTGCATTCAAAATGCTTGTTGATTTTACACAGACATTTTGGCAAGCTAGGTCTCAGGCCATTTAAAACGGCCGCTTTGAAGCTTACTTTGAAATAAAAGCTAGTCATTTTCTAGGTTTTTTTTTAAATGACTAATTTTCTAGATTAGTCCCATTTGTAACGATTGCAAAGTTTGCTTCTTCTGAGTCTCCTGGATTTTCACTTGCTGCTTTGAATGTCCAGAATTCAGCCCAATTTGTTTCTTCCAGTGTAAGATTTCATTTTTTTATGTTTTAATCTACAAAGGAATCAAACTGCTTGGCTTGGACATATAGGGGTTCCAGAAAGTCCACTTGAGAAATGAGAACTAAGACTTTGAGAAGCATATGAACACGTGTGACAGACACCAGGCCAAACTTGGTAAGGAAGGCCAGCTGTGACCTACCTCAGCACCACAGCCTTTGTCTCCCGTCCTGCAGCATTTGCCTCCTCAAATGTCTTCTTGACAGAGCCACACACGATATACACACAACTAGAGAACTTTCCCGAATCAGCAGCACAGAGGCAAAATATTAAAGTAACAAACACATGAAAAAAACGTTAATCTGCTGGAGGGCTGACATGGACAGGAGGTGGGCTGGTCCAAGGTTATCCCTTTGTTGTAAAAGACAACAAAAAGGCCTCAAATGCCTCAGTCACACTGGACTTAAAAGCAGTGAAGATCAAACCTGAAGGGTCAAACCTTTACATTGCAAAGCCAAACATGAGGCATGGCCCTAGTGATGTCATCACACTTACTTAGCAACCTGCAGTGCCCAAAACCAAGCTAGGAGAAGGTGACATTGTCAGCAAAGGCACAGATACCTTTGTTTACCTCCATATTTTGGAATAGCCCTTAGTGAAGAGGGGGAGCCCCTTTGCCTCCTTTCGGGAGGATGAAGGTGACATCAGCCTTTGCATTGTAATCTTTTTCACTGAGGAATTCTTTCAAGACTGAGGAAGAGGCAAATCCCGGAGTAAATACCAGCAGGATGTGCACATAACAAGGTCCAGGGAGATACTCTCAGGAGTTGCCTCTTTTAATCTAGCACTGAATTACACCAGAAACAGCTTTCAGCTCTTCCAGAGCACCCGCTGCCAAAATAACTGCAAGGCTTGCAAGCCCTAGTATGTCTCAAATCTTTCCCAAGACACCCCAATACTAGCTGAGGCACTGAAACTATGGCAACCGAATAAGAAAGCAGCCTCCATGATTAATAGATGAAGATCCCCGCGATGGTGTCTAGCTGGGACCATCATTCATGATGTGAGCAGAATTAGCGCAGATTCCATCTCGAAAGCCATTAACAAGTATTCTTTCACAAACCAACACCCAGCCATTCTGCTACACACGCTGGAGTTTCGAAGGCTCTGGATGACTTCGTTTCTATTGCTCATTCACTATTCAGGGATGGGACTCTGCTTAGTGACTCAGATACTCACTCGTTTTCACAATAGTGAGAGGAAGGCAGGATAGAAGAGTTTCTCACCTAAGTGCCTGGGGCCTAAGAATAAAAGGCATTCAAACCCCCAAGTGAATGAAGTCACCTGGTTCTCTAAGTTCGAAAGGGGATAGGGCAGGGACTGACTGGGTCATCTCGGGATGTTGGCAGAATGTGACTGTCCATGAAGTCTTCCATTCTGGGACAGGAGCATGCCTACATACTGGGTCTGTTAGTGTTCAATCAGCTATCTGACTCTAGGGCATTAAGAGTCACAGGAAGGGGAGGGCGGTAAAGCAGATACTGTAATACCAGTGAGAAGATGATTACTTTCCTTAGGGGGAAAATACCCAAAGACAAAAGGAAAGGAGGACCCTCACAAACCCTCATCTGTAGAACTAGCATAGAGCATCACACGGTAATTAAGGTATCATTTTTCTTTTTTCCTCTTCCCTGGTCCATACAATGATTTTTCTTCCGGGGGGGATGTTTTTATTGTATAAAATGCCAGATCCTGTCCTCATCTATCTAGGCATCAAATCAAATCATGGCAGAAGACTGGCCAAGGAGGAATTGGAAACCACTGAGAAGCGCACCTTGCCTAAGGTAAAGGAACTTCCGGGTCTAAAGGTGGTACTTATGTGGAAGTACCTATTGCTAATCACCCTTTCAAAGTTAATAGTCACCTCATCTATGGGCTGGAAGGAGCTAGCCCATCATTCTTTGGGGCATGTGAATTACTGACGTGTTTCACTCTTCCCATGGCCTCTTCCAGAACTTTCGAAGCCTCCTTATCCCCGGAGCTGAAAATAACTAATTCGCAGGGATGGATGGAGGGAGGGAGTCCTGGTGGACACAGACAGCTAGCAACCTCAGGGAACTATGGTGATAATATCAGTTTATTTATCCATCTGCTGTGTCTTTTAGAAATCAGTTTTTTTTTCCCTCCCTGATAAGTCTTGTCCCTTGACTCGAAGTTTAGATTTGGTGGGAGGAAATCAGTCAGTCCAATAAGTTCCAGGCTCTGCTCCAGGTAGCCCACCACTTCCCACTTGTAATGGAGAAGCTTTAGCTGGGAGGCCCTGTTCTTCCATACCTATTCCAAGTGTGGTCAGGGAAGATAAACCAACCTGGTTGCCACATGGCCATCCTGAAAGTGGTCTTGTAGAGCTTGCAAGCAGAGCCTCCAGGAGAAATGCAATAGACAGCCAAGCCTTTCCTCTGTACATTCTCTCTTTGGGAATTTAGTTCATCTCCGAAGAGATGACCCCTCAGGTACTAAATACGGGTAAAGAGTGTGGGCTGATTTTTAAGTGTTAGTAAGCGGCAGTAACTACAGCAGCAACAACAACAATCTTATGGTCTCTGATCTGCCATAAATCCCTGATGTTGCCATTGTTTTAGCTGTACAGTGTTGTGACGTCTTGCTTGTTTTTCATGTTTGGGGTGTGACATTATCGACTCAGAAAAGGATCATAGCCCCTCTTCCCCTGAAACAAACTGTTCACACGCTTCAAACTCCATAACACTGTGGCTGGCTCGTGGGGTGATTGTTCCTTTAGGGTCCAAGGGTTGTTTCCTTTGTATCCTCTCTCTGTGTTACAGATCCGCAGCCATTTCCTTCTGTTCTCTGCCCCCACAAAGCAGTATCAGCGTTTCTGCAATCAATTCCCAGGCCATTTTCCATGACTGCAGTTACCCAAATAAAAGTAAGCCTTTGTGTTAAATGGGCGCTGGCGTGTGCCAGGCATTGTGCTATTTGCAGGTGTTAGCCTGCTTAGTGATTAGCATCTGCAACACTATCACCATTCTCAGGGGTTACAAACAGAAATGGAGACAGAAGAAACAAGGTCGTCCTATTTATAATTGTCAAACACACATACTATATGTGTACATATATGTACACACACACATATTGTATTCCCTCTGCCAAACTTAACCTCAGAACTGCTTCTGGACCTATCCACTGCATCCCACCAGCAGCCTGAACTTCCCCAGCCACTATGAATTTGCTCTTGTTTTACTGAAAATATGGAAACTTCCTCCAGTACTCTTAGTTCACCCTGACCTATCTGTTCTACATTAATGGCTGCATTGACATTGATGCATACGATTGCAGAATAATTCTGTTCCTATTTTTTCTCTTCTATAATGTCTGGCAAACTGCCACTCTCATGACCTTGCCCCAGTAATGGTCATATTGAAAGCAATCCTTACTGGATGCAGTTGACATTCTGATTGATACAGCTACAATCCACATGGCAGTAACACACTAGATAGGGGCTGTGTTGTTTTCAATGATTCTCAGGAAATTGTTAACTTTCATAATGTGGTTTATATTCAGGCCATGCCAACAGTATACAATACTCATCTGATGATACAGAAGACAGTGTAGAGCCTACAATTATACCAGGGTCTGAGACAAAAAGAATAGACATCAAACTTTCCAAGTTGCCAGTCGTTATTGTTTGAGATATATTGATGTTTCATAGTATTTCATATTATTCTGCCTGCAGTCCTACAGGGTAGAAAGAATGAGCTTACAATTCATACAACTCCTTTAACATAAAGCAGCTTCAGGAAAGTAACGTGTCTCATCCAAGAAAGTAAGAGTCTGGAGAGCAAGTCTTCCAGGCCTATGTTCTTTAACAGCTGTTCTGGCATAGGACAAAGACAAAGGTTAACAGGCATGTTACATTTTCCTTCAAAACAGAAAAGTTATTGGGGGGAAGAAAACAGTTCAGTAGTCAGTGATTGGAATGGAGACCAAATGAGACCAGAGTCAAAAGCTCAGTCCCCATAAGTGCTGGCTACTTCTTAGCTCCATTTCTTGGCAAGTTGATTTTCCCTAGTTCAGACCTCCTCCAGCTGTAACCAGGTGTCTAACAGATGTGCGCTCTTGGCCCTAGAAGGGGACTGGGTGAGCCTGTGGGAATGAAAAGACTCCAATCCATTATCAAGACTGGAAAAACAACACCCTGTGAATATTCCACTGACTGGAGAGGAGAAATGGTGCCTGTGTATAAGGAAGGCAGCAGATGCATAGTCATGCATGCAGGAAGGATACAGGAAGGATGCAGGCAGGAAGCATCTCACATGAGATGGAAGAAAAACGAGGCAGAAAAAGAGATAATACCTAGAATTACTTATCTACAAAAAGATGGCCTCTTGGGCTGGAGAGATGGCTCAGTGGTAAAGAGCCCTGACTGCTCTTCCAGAGGTCCTGAGTTCAATTCCCAGCAACCACATGGTGGCTCACAACCACCTGTAATGGGATTCAATGCCTTCATCTGGTGTGTCTGAAGACAGCTACAGTATACTCATATACATAAAATAAATAAATCATTAAAAAGAAAAAAAAGATGCCCTCTTTATTCATGCAACAAACACGTAATGTTGGAAGGCTGGTGATGGATCAGTCAGGTTTTTCTTTGTTTGGAGGGGTGCAATAAAAAAGTGAATAAACCATAAAGATACTACTCATCCCCTTGGTATTGTGTTCTAGAAGATGAAGGGAGGAAGTCAGAGGTCAAGTAAATCAGATGCATGGAAAGGCTTTGCTGACAAAGTGGTATCTGAGCAGAGGTTTGTAGGGTACGAGGAGTAAATCATGCAGACATCTGGAAAAAGAGCTGCCCCAAACTCCCAAAAAGCTGTACAAAAGACCCTGTGGGGGCTGGAGAGATGGCTCATCCCTTAAGAGCACACTAACTGCTCTTCCATGGGTCCTGAGTTCAATTGCCAGCCACCACATGGTAGCTCACAACCATCTGTAATGGGATCCAATGCCCTCTTCTGGTGTGTCTGAAGACAGCAACAGCGTACTTATTTACATAAAATAAATAAATGATTCTTTTAAAAGAAAAAACAAAAAGACCCCAGGAAGGACCTCCAGGGCCGAGTGCCCGCAGGTACAGATAAACTCAAAGAGCAATGGATGCCAAGGAGAGGGGAGAGGGCAGAGTGTAGATCCTGTGCCAGAGGAAGAACTTAAGCTTTTGGTAGAAACAGATAGGCTAGGTGAGGTAGTTTAGGAATCTCTTTACTTTTAATTATTGCTGTGTTTAAGCCGCTGTGTTGAGAGAAGTTGATAGGAGCCAAAAGCAGAAGCAGGGGAGCTAATGGGGATGCTGGCACAATAGCCCAGCAGAGGAGGACTATGTGAGGGACAGGCAAGAAGGTGGTAGATGGGGACAGAGTGCGAGTGTGTCCTGAAGCCTTGGTATAAGAGAAGCAAAAGCTGACCATAGACTATGGGACCTGAGCAATTCATGGAGTTACCACGGTGGAGGTGATGGAGAAAGCTAATTTGGGTAGAGTGAGCTAGAATAATGTTTCCTAACATGTTAGATTTGACGTATCTATAAGGTCCGAGAAGAGCTACCTACCCAGTGTGCCCTAGCGATTTACTATCCTGGTCTGGGAGAAGAGGTTATATGGGTATCGGTGTACTGGTAGTATAATATGACTCTCCATGAGTACAATTACAAATATTCTAATAAAAATGTTTTGCAAGAGCTTGCCTGTTTCACAAAGCGAGATGCCCTTGTGTATCTACCGATCTGTAATAGTCCTGTGCTAAGTAGCCCTGAACTCCCTTCTCCCAGGAGGTTTGTGGGTCTGACATCTTATTTGCCCATTTCAAAGGGATTAAATGCCTCCCTCCCTTCCCTACCTTACCATATCCCCAAGAGGCAGCCATGTGGTTGCCAGAGAGAATAGCTCAGTTGCTCTAGCAGTACATTTTAAGGCAAATGAGAAAAGCCTTCACTCTGAAATAAAAATATCTCAGAGCTCTTTGGCTCCAGGATACCCTAGAAGAGGCGTGGCTAGGGGAAGGCCCAGCAGGATGCTCCAAGGCTCCACCTTTCTCTGGCACGAACCTAGGTGCTATAACACACGGTTCTTAAATAACAAAGCAAAGTGCATCCTTACTGAGAGGAGGACAAGAAACTGTCTTAAGCCGAGGGAGGGTGTGGCAGGGAGGGGCAGTGTAGACACAGACTTGATGTGGAGGTGAAATGGCAGGTGCCTAATTAAGGCATTTCAATTAGTTGGGCTTGTTCTCTGATTCCCTTTGTGTAAACAAATTAGATGGACGCCTATACTAGCTCTCAAAACTATTTTTCACCCCATCCACACTCCCTTTTACTGCCCTGAAAAGAACTAGCCTATAATAAATATACGGGTCACATATAAACTTCCTCATGCCAAAACACTATTTCCCACCCCCATTTTGTATGTAAGTGCAATTGCCCATTCACTTTGCAAGCATAGGTGCTTACTGTAAATTTAGTACAAGTTCTTAAAACCGGGATGCTTTGTTTTTGTTCAAGGGTAACAGCCTGTGTGACTCTGTAACACACGCAGCTTCACCGGTGCAGTGTTACAATCCTCCTCAAAATGCAGATGGTCTCCCCTGTAAAATGATTAGCGAAAGCACTGCTAGTTGTGGAAAGAACTTGAGAGGTGTGCATTTGTGTCCAAAGAGCCACCCTTATTATCACTGTGTAATGACCACTCACTGGGAAGGAAGCACTGTCTGTTTTCATGACAGGAAAAATAAACCAACCTGCTCTACAAGAAAATAGTGAACCATTCGTGACAAGCCCATTCATCTGTTTATTCATTCATCATTTTCTTGAGTGTTCTACACAAGGTCATATGTATTTTTCACCCTATTTAAATTTAGACATTTTATCCAGCACAAACTCTTCAGGTGATTCCAAAGGCAATGACTTTGAAACATTCATATATGCAGACTGCATGTATTCTTGGGGATGTGGCAATTCCTAAGTGGTCACAGCTGTAAAATGTAACACATGAGGGAGACTATCACTCCCAACCACAGAAAATAACAAACATAAATAGAATATGTCTTTGCATCAAGATGAATCTAAAGCATGCTAACAAAATCAAGGTCTCAAATCTGTTGCTCCTTCGTTCCTGCTTAGATTGACTTGCAAAGTCCTTCGTTCAAGAATGTATGAAACCAAAGACCAGGAAATTCAAAGAGTTACTACATAAACAGAAATAGGTAACCCAAATCCAAACAGCCAGGGCAATTATGCTTTAACAGACAGTTTAGGTTGAGAGAGGGAGACACAGATCTGCCACTGTATTTAAGGTTAGGTTAATAATTACCTCTGGTGCCTGGAGTAGTTTAATAAAAGTTTATTGTGGAAGACTAAACGTGGAGTTTATAAACTATACAAAACGCTTGCTATTTTGACTTCTGGTAGCTGTCCGGGTAGGGAGAGAAAAAAAGTGTGGTCTTTTCATTCAAAAATCCAGTACAGGCGCCTTTACAGGGGGGCGGGGAAGGAGCTAAATAAAGAATTAATGTATCTGAAACCACTAACCCCCCTGCCATCACAGTAGCAGATGGTGGATTTGACGCCAAAATTATAAGTCCGCCAGGGGAAGGAAGGCCCAAATCACCAGGATTAAGGAAAAACAAGGCAAAGGCACTCGAGTGCCCAACCCAAGAAAAGCGTGAAAACCAGAGCTGAGGGCCTTAAACGATAGCTTCTTCTAAGAGCCACTGATATAGAACGCTAGCAGCAACTGTATTAAATGGCAAGAAAAGTTGTGAATACCGTGTGTGTGTGTGTGTGTCCAGGTTTCAACCGTATTTTAATTTAAGCCTTTCAAGGATCCCATTCAGTAGTAACTCGATTTTCATCCAGAGTAAACAGGGAGACATCCCTCTGTGGCTGGTCTTGGTCACCACACTCAAGTCTGCCACAATTGCTCTGCACCGACTGTGGCGGAATTGCCGGCAGGACTGCCCACTTCTCCACAGAACTGGAGGCCGCCCCTGGAAACGCTTGCCCAGGCTAGGAGCACAGCGCCTCCAATCGTTCCTCCTTCTTCCACTCCACGAACACCTGGCCCTGCTCCTCTCCTCCCTGGGCATGTGCGAGCCGCAATGCCTTGCGCCTGGCGCAGGGGGTTCGGGATGCTGAGCTTGGAGCCAGAAACTCGGGAGCCAGCGAGCTAGAAACAGTGTCCACACGCGCCCTCACAGTAGCTTCTGTCCGCCACTTGTGGTCACACTAGCATCGTAATTTAATTCGTCCCAACACCGCCGCCCCGGCCCTTCTCCAGTTGCTTGAGACCCTGGTCCAGCAAGTGCGGCGGGCCAGGAGGTACCATTCTCCAGTGGGCAGGCGTCTAGCTCCTACTCACATCCCTGTTGTCCGCGCAATTCGTTCGGTGTCAGAATGAACACGCTGAGCTGGTGTTTCCAGGAGTCTTAAGCTATCACAGAAACTTTCCAGAAGCGCCTGGTACAGGGGCCCTGCACTTAAAGGGAAGGAGGCGCTGGGAAAGGAGCGGCGAGCGAGCGGGTAAAAATGTCGGGATCCGGTTTCTCTCCCTGACACAGGCAGGACCAGGACAGCAGCCTGGCTCTGTACAGCCCGCGGGAGACCTCAGATCCTGCTTCATGCACCGTCTCCCTCCGTGGGGAACTGAGTGAAACGCAGCAATCGGGGAAGGTGACAGTCTCTACCCAGTAGTAGGATCGCTAAGAAGGAATTGCCCAGCTTGCTTCAGACTCCCCACAGCCCCACAGAGGCAGAGCTCCAGGATACAGCAAGCAGTCAGGACACCCACAATCTACAGCCAAGTAGAGCCTACATCAGAGTGGCAAGCCCAAAGCTATCTCTTAGCAGGTCTCCCCACCCTTCCGTCTCCCGGGGTACCTCTTTTCTCGAGAGGGACCGCACAGGTCTTGGAGGAGGGAGCAGCAGGGGCCAGCCCTAGCTTGGAGAGCTCAGTGCTTGAGAGACGCAGCTGCGACAAATGGTGCCCTGCTCGAGTGGGAGCTGAGGCAGGGGACAGGACCTAGGGCGGGCGCGCCGCGCCGTACGAAGACACTGCTCCTAGGCACTTTCTCCAGCAAACAAAGCCCGGAACCTCTAGTGCCAGGAGCGACTGAAGAGTGGATCCCACCAAGAGGCAGGGCGCGCAGATGCTCAGGGCCATTACAAGTTTCACGCACTCAACCAAGCCCAGCCCAGACCCCGCACTGATAACAAAAGATCCTCATTTCTTCTCCACCGTCTGGGCACAACCATTTATCCCACATCAGAGACTAAACCTGTGGCTGGACACAAACAGCCTTGTACTCCCCAACCCTCCCTAGCCCTCGAGGGCAGAACCCTTTCCCCTTCCCCAGCAACCGACACCAAGACCCGGAGCTTTAGAGAATCCCACCCTCCAGGGCCGCTCTTCCTCCCTACTGGCCCAAGAGTGAGCTCTTAGACTTGGGTCATACACACACACACACACACACACACACACACACACACACACCCCACCACTGGGTAGGACAGCCATCCGCTCGGTCTCGGTCCGGGGCGGCGCCGGTGCTGTGCGCGACGCGGGTGAGGAAGCTCCTCCTGACATGGAGCCCGGGGTCTCTGGGGTTCAGGACTGCAAAGAGCTGAAGGGAAGGCTCGGGGCTACTCTCCCCCCAGAAAGGGACAACGCTCAGGAGATAGAGACGTGAGACCAAATAAAACACAAGCACTACAAAGCCCACAAAGCGAACCAGGGGTAACCCCAGGACCCTCACCCCAGCCTGGATCCAGGAGGTGGGGCGCCAGGGATGCCGGAGCCATACCTTTTCGGTGCATCGACGGGCAGGCGGCCGCGGCTCGGAGCGGACTGGCACGGCGTGTATCCCATTTAGTAATCCATTATCGAGAAGATCTCTCTGGGCCTTGAGCTGCGCTCTTTCCTTCGCAAGCCTTTGTCATTCCTACATGTGTGCTTGTCTCTTTGGGGGCAACAGTCACGGCGATTACTTTCTGGGATGCAAGCGAGCTGTGTTCATCTCCAATGACAGAAGAGGAGGTGAGAGGAAGACCAAAAAAATTGAAAAAAAATGTTTTAAACTGAAAAAGGAAAAAGAAAAGAAAAAAAGGGAGAAAAACAGAAAAAAAAAGAAGAAAACCAGCGAGGACCAGGGAAAATGCTCAAGAAACTCTTTTTCCAAATCCAAATTCCACTTGGATTCACTTCTGAGTCCCCTCAGCGGTGCCAGCGCCCATTAACTAGTCATTTCAGGGCGGGGGGCGGGGTGGGGGTTGAGGCAGAGGTGCAGAGCTCTGGCCGGCTCTGCAACCCCGAGTGCAGTGTCCCGGGTGTGGCGACGCTGGCCGCGGCCGCACGCTCCTAGGCGGGCATCTCGGGGAGTCGGCACCGAGGAAAAGCGCCTGTGCTGCGTCCAGAGCGCCTAGGCAGCCGAGTGCGTGGGGAGCGGAGTTGGCTGCAGCCTCACCCCGTGCGGCTCACTACTCCTGTGTCACAGGAGAGGCCGACGCTCCGGGCGGAGCCAAGTCCCGGACTGGATTACGCAGAGCGGACTCTCCTCCAGCAACCCCGCCTCCCTGGGATGGCGTCTCCTCCGACCCGAAGGAGAGCAGTGATGTGTGTGCGAGGGAGGGAGAGGGAGGCAGAAAGTGCGAGCAAGCCAAAGGAAGAGGAGACCTGCTGCCGTGTGGCTGCAGGTGGAGCTTTGGACTCAGTCGCCAGCCGCGCTTCCTATCACTTCGATTCCCCACCCCCGGGCGCGCACCCGGGAGGTCCCAGCGGGGGCGACTCTAGAAGCCCAGCCCCTGTCTCCCCACCCCCACAGCTGCTCTAGCAAAGGGGGTGGGGGGGAGAAGAAAAAGGAAAGAAATCCCAGACAGCATTGCTGAGCCCTGCCAAATCAGAAAAATAAATAAAAATAGACTTGGTGAGGAGCGAGTTACAAGAAAGAGTTTCTCCATCGATTTTCTTAAATGGAAAAGTTTTAAAGAGTCGGCGAACCTTTCTATTTCTGATTACTGTATGAGGAGGTAGGCTCTGGAAGTGATGGACCCTCTTCCTACTCAGATGAATTAGATACAAGGCGATGTGGTTAAAAATAGTTCCCCTACACACTCAGTCGTAGCATACGCTACATAAACATATAAAGCACTGTGCTGAGAACGTGGTTAAAGACCGCGATCTGTTTTAAACTATCTTAGTTTCAAAGTCCGCAGTGAGGATTTGTTCTTAGAAATGAGTAAACTTTAGAAATAAGACTCAAACAATACCAAAGGGGACCCGGCAGCTTCTTGGAAGAGGGAAATCGCAACTATTTCCAAGGCTCTATTGTTATGAAGCATGAAGAATGGCAGGCACGGCCTCTCTCCGCTGCTTGGACTTACAATAGGAAAGAAGTCTTGCAGTTACAGGCTTGTGCCAACTAGTCAGGCCACACCACAGTCCCCCTCCCCCAGCCGCTGCGCTCTCCCGGCCGCGCCGGCTGCGCCCCGCAAGCAACTGCGCGCCTGGGCTGCTGCTCCCAGAGTAGGTCTCGCAGATGGTGCCCACCGAGGCCACCACAGCTTTCAAAGAAAGTAACGTCGGGTGGCCAAGCAGTTCCCGGAGCAGTCTCTACTGCATGTTAGGTCAGCGGAGAAAAGGCAGCCGGGAGGAGAGTCGGAGTCTCAGACCCTGCTTGGCTGAGAGGCTTAATATTAGAAATTGTACCTATTCCCCAATTTGGGACTGGTGCCACTAAGTCCACGTTCCCTGATTTTCATTCTTGCAAAAATGTGCAAAAATCTGCTCGTGAGCGCGCAGGAAAGAAAAATGAATACGTGACAACGTCCTCAACATCTCCGCCCTCTGGCTTTTTTTTCCCCCTCTAACAAAACCACCTGGGGAAAGGGTGGGAAGAATGATTAAATGGGAAAATCAGTTCTGCTGTTCTCCAAAACTACCAGCAGGGGCTGCTATCCCACCCTTCCCGCGCTAGCAAAAGCTGATATCGATCCTGGGTGGTTGGGGGCGCGGCCCTAGGTGCGCGCGCAGCGCCTGCGGCTCTGGGCGCGACTCTGGAAGATTGGAGGTGGGAGGCGGCTGACTTGTTCAGGTTTTGGAGGCTAGGGTGAAGGCTGCCTCTATGTGTCGCCCTCCTAGCCCTGGGGCTTGGTGGGACAGGCTCTCTTGGCGGAGACTTCTCTTAACACCCAGATTTAGGCTAAGGACGAGCAGACTCAGGGCAATCGGTTCTTCGTCCGGCATCTACACCCCGCGCCGGTCGCCAAGGCTCCCTCTTCGCTACCCACCGCTGATTTACATGCTAATTATGTCTGGGAAAAGTTCTTTAATTGGCAGAATTAGGCAGAGCAAACGAATTGTTTCACAGACAGAACCAAATTAATTCCGGTTTAGCTCCTTCCCTTGGAGAAACAAACAATTAAGCTGTCTTGTTTGCTTTATGGATATATTGGAAGTGCCCCACATCGTGTTTCAAGATATTGTGTAAAGGGTAATTATTTTCAATATTAATACTTGCATGTTTAACTTGTAGTAACACCAAGCCATGAAGAAAGAGATTAAATTTACCTAATTTAAAATTGTGGGATACAAGAGGGAAAGAATTTGAACTTACTTTTGACGGTAAAGAAATACCACCCAGAATCTTCCTGGCAATTATTAGATCCTAAAGGCTCACTATCCAATTACGCGCCCGATGTCCTGATCATGTGATACTACTTTTACACCTGAGAGAAAAGATGCTCCGGGAACTAGGAAGGAAAGCCAATCCTAGAAACCTCATGATGCCATTTCCCCTTCACACTCTCCCAAAAGCCAAATTTACCTTTTCAGCAAAATCGCTGCCCCTCCAAAGCTCTTAGAGTATGCAGTTTACCCTGATAGTCAAGAGGAAAAGCCAATGAAAGTAAAGAATCACAGAATGTTAGAATTGAAAACTTAGCTCGTTTTATTTTTCAGTGCCATGGGGTGGAGTGTTTCAGGAGGACACCTGGGGTTAGACAATATATTAGCTGATCATCCTGGGCACATCACATCTTTCTGGAGCCACCGTTGACTTACCTGTCCCAGGGGTTCCTAACTTACTGACTTCTCAGATATGTTGTGGACTAGCCAGTGTGAACAGAGAATCTAGGACAGTCACTGCCTAGTAAGCATTAGCAAGCACATCTGTCATCATCCGCATGAGTCCTAAGGTCACAATTTACAGGGGTCAGAAGGAGTCCCAGAGGAAAGAGGTGGCTTTCTGTCAAGAATTAGGTCAGGACTAGAAACTACCTGGAGTGACTTTCTTCAAGAGATGTTTATGTGACCATATCCACTCCCCTCAGATTACCTAAAAAGGTGGGGGGTGGAGGGGCAGGTTGTGTGTGTGAAATAAGATTAAAAAAAGGTAAACTCACCCAACATGCCTTTAAAGAATATACCTAGACATCTGATGAGAAACTCTGCTGCTTTAAAATAAAAAGACTGGGAGAAAGGGCTTTGAGCTGGCTCTTCTGACCCTGTGGGTATGAAATCCTGGGGGGACCGTGGAGAGTCTCTTTTGGGATGTAATCACTCACAAAGAGAAACCTGTCTGTATCCCACACATCTTATCCAAACTTCTTTTCTGTTTAAATCTGCGGTTTCAAAATCCATTTGCTATTAGAACCCCCAGGGAGCATCTTAAAGGATGCAAATGCTCAGGTATCTTAAGTTTTTTACCTGGGGGGGTGGGGGGTGGGACCTGGGCCTAAGGTTTGTTGAGCCTTCCCAGACAATTCTAACGTGCAGCTCACAGAACCACTGTGACCCTACAGCCTGGGTATGTTCTGAAACTTTGTTTTCTCCAGCACACGGTCTCTGTCTCTTCTCCTCCTCTTCCTCTTCCTCTTCCTCTTCCTCTTCCTCTTCCTCTTCCTCTTCCTCCTCCTCTTCCTCTTCCTCTCCCTTCCCCTCCCCCTCCTCCTCCTTCTTCTTTCCCCCTTCCTTTGCCCTCCTCTTCCTCCCTTTCTCTAGTTTCTTGGCTTCTCTGTCAACATCTAACTCTCATTAGCCAGCCCTGAATTATGCTAAGATCAGCCTTCTCTGTTCTTGCATTGGACAGCTGTATGGGGATCATAATGGTTAATCTTGACTGTCAATTTGGTGGGATCTTGAATTAACTAAGAGACAAATCTTTATACAGGTCTGTGAGGGCAGCTTCTGCAGTTGACCCAGATATGAACAGCTCTGAGGAGAAAGCAGTGCCCTTTGCCTGCCTGTCTTTTGCTTTTTGATGGTGAATGCATCTGTTGTTGCTGCTGCCATCCCTCGGTAACACTAGGCTCAGTGCCTTCAGCCTTCCTACGTGGATTGAAGACCAGTAACTCTTCAGGAATCTTCCAGGCCATCAGATGTCAGATTGAGACTATTAGTCATCCAGCAGCATGCGGGTGACCATGGCTGGACTATGCAGGTCCTACTGTTCAACCTATTAGGATATGCTTGTTCCTGTCCTCATTTCTCTTACTTGGTGGGAGCATTTCTTACAACATGAAGCCAGTCTCTTCCCATGTTCTGCATTGTTGATCTATTTTCCAAAATTCATTCCAGTTGATTTTAGTCCCTTTTCTGCATCTCCCCATTCAATATATAAACATTGTCTGTCAACTTACAAATAAGCTGTCCTTGGGCCCTCTCTATTCCTTTAGGCCATCTTTCACTTTCTTCTCTTCCAAAAGCAAGTGTTGTCAAAGATAGTCGAAGATCACCTTATCCGTTTACTCATTTGTTCCTTCCATGTCTGTATCCTAATATATGATGCAATTTAGAGAAAGCTCATGCATGGGCTTCTGAGAAGAACGTGTATTGTACAGTGCCTGGGTGTAATGTTCTGCCAATCTCTGTTGGGCTCTTTGAAGTTTTTTAGTTTAAGTGTTTCTCTGATTAATTCTGCTAAGATAACCTATCTATTGAGAGTGTGGTACTATAGTTACCCACTATTTTTGGCAACCCCTCAACAAAGCTTTCCCTAAATTAATCAGTTGCATCCAATGCAGTGGGTATTTTAAGGTTTTTATTTCATTTGAATTCTCAGCAGAGTGGAGATAGTTATTTCTCCTTGTGAAATTGAAGCTCTTTCTGTTCTTGCTTTCTATGACACAGTGCCAGTCCGTCCCCTGCATCTCTTCCTACTTCTCCTTCCTTAAAAAAAAAAAAAAAAAAAAAACCGGGCGGTGGTGGCGCACACCTTTAATCCCAGCACTTGGGAGGCAGAGGCAGGCGGATTTCTGAGTTCGAGGCCAGCCTGGTCTACAGAGTGAGTTCCAGGACAGCCAGGGGGCTACACAGAGAAACCTTGTCTTGAAAAACCAAAAAAAAAAAAAAAAAAAAAAGAGAGGAAACAAAAAGATAGAGAATAATTAACATCTTTTGCCACTCAGAATTAACAATCGTTTTAAAAAATGTCATCCTGGTTTATAATCTTTTTCTTTTCCTCTCCCCACCCTCCCCCCTTTTAAGAAATAAGATAGGGTTACATAGTTTAATTTTCTGGCTAGAGAAATGGCTCAGTGGTTAAGGGCACTTGTCATTATTCCAGAGGATCCAGGTTCAGTTCCCAGGATACACATGGCAAATTGTGTGTGTGTGTGTGTGTGTGTGTGTGTGTGTGTGTGTGTGTGTATGTGTTTTCCTAAAAAGCTGGACTCCCCCTTCTGTGTAAGGCCTGTCTTACTTCTGCTTGCTACTTTCCTGCCCCTCTTCCTGGCAAAAACCCCTACTCATCCTTCAGGTATCAGCATCAAATATCATACTTCTAGAAAATCCTTTCTCTCTCTCTCTCTCTTTCTCTCTCTCTCTCTCTCTCTCTCTCACACACACACACACACACACATGCATACACACACACACACACTTCTCATTATTTGTTCATTCTTAAAGGACTCTGTTAGTTTACTTCATACCCAAATCCAGCCATATCTGACTACATGCTAGCCAGAGTTGATATACTGTGTAATGGTGTGTTCAATGATTTTCTTTCCTGTTTGACTAGAAGCCTTAAGCCCTAGCACAGTCTCTGATTTTCACTGTTATCTCTAGCACCTAGCAGACAGCAGGAGCTCCATTCATAAAGGGAAGGTTGACCTAGTAAAAAGCAGTTGAGTTCCTCTTCAAGGTTTCGGTAATATAAAGGAGAGTTCATTGGATAAAAGAGCAGCATTTTAAAATAATAAAGAAAAAGAAACACTGGGAAGCAGTTATGTCCTTCTTATTTTGTGATTCTGGATCTAAAGATGAATGTAGGCTACCTCAGACATATAACTGCCACCTTACTGTGTCTGGCATTTTTGACTGAATGGGGAGGGGAAAAGCCTTAGAGACATAAGTGGTGGGTAAATGTGAAAAGATGCTTGGGATTATGAGAAACTCTAAGAGGCGCATGGCAGGAGGTGAAGCTGGGATTTGAGTCCACTGGGTGTGATACAAGTGGGGTTGGCTAACAGTGATTTACTGTCTGCCCCTCTGTGAATAGCTGCACCCTGCTGCCTCCCCCACAGCACAACAATCAATCCACTGTACCACAGCAAAGCCTTCCTCCATTCACTCTGCATATCAAATTATTGTTTGGAAGATTAAGAGAATGGTAGATTAGAAATAAGATAATGAATGAACAATGCACGTTAAGCAAACCAGAACGTACAAATCTATTTTTTTTTCCTCACAAAAGACCTTTAGATGCAGTTGAATTCATTTGTTACACGATATAGAACAAAGATTGTCTTTGGGTTTTTTTTTTTTTCCTTTTTTTCCAGCCTAACTTTGTAATCCCCCTTCTTCCTAATATTTAGACTTAATGGTATCTACTTGGATATGAGTTTGTTTTAAAATGTAATTACCTAAATGTAACCTATCCTACTCAAAATTAGATAAATTGACTAATTAAATACCACTTTGTAATTTGCATTTGACCAGAGGAATGCTGAATACTAAAATACACTTGTTTCTGAGACTCTCCACAAGGCCTTCGCTTCATGGAAGGCCCAGCTAGAAGAGGGGATTGTTCTAACCTGTACATGCGCAGAGTGAAATTTACACTTCAGGTTGTTCCAACTTTAGTTTTTAGATTACACTGCAAAACTGTATTGATATCAACATTTCCAGGCTCTTTTTGATGAATGTATGTTTAGGAGTCATTTCATAACCAGAAACATGGCATCAAGCTGGTATTAGCCTTGATTTAACATGAAAACTGTTCAACAGGAGATAGCTGTGTTGAACATCTATACTTTTGGTGGGTCATTGTGAATAACAGCCAGTATACTTTACAAATTATATGCTTGGGGTGCGTAAGATGGCTCAACAGGTAAGGGCACCTGCAGTCAGCCTGAACCCAGAGTAGTGGAAAGAGAGAACTAACTCCCAAAGTTGCCTTTTGACATCCATACATGTGCCTACAGACTCTTACACACACATATAAATAAATAAATAAATAAATAAATAAATAAATAAATAAAATTTTAAAAATTATATGTTTAGATTTTAACTATATAAAAATAATTCTACTGAGTATATAACTAGGGAAATGACCCTATATATGCATAACTATAAAATATAAGAATACTTTCATTAACTTTGCTTGAGATTTTTGTACTCAAGAGAAGTCTCTAGTTAACTGTTCTATAAAACACTGCTGACATTTAACTAGCTAGGACTAAGTGCTTCCAGATATAACCTGTAGATTGAAGTTGAGTGTAACTAGTACTGTGTGACTCAGTATACCCCCAGAGATTCAAATGACTCAGCCACTAGGACCTCCTCTCTGATTCCTACTCCCCTCAGTCACTAATTGAAACAAGAATCCTACAGCTTAAGGTCTGAACTTAAGTCTACATACCTGCTTTAATAGAGGTTATGGTGGTCTGAGCTGTGTTAGTGACGAATGAAAAGGCAGTGGACACCTCACTCTCACCCTTTCTTTGCCTGCCTCAAAGCAATTTAGTCATTTCCTTTTACTAACAACCCCTTAAAGGTGTTTATCCTAGTGAGGTCAACTTCTGAAAAGTCCCTAGCCCATGCTTCTTCCTCTGCGTGCTCTCTCTGTTCAAATGTTTGCGTCATGATAGCCCAGGGCTTGGCTGGTTTTTTTCTTCTCTATATTCTCTTGCTTAAGGGAATTTCCCTCCTTGATTCTTAATTTCTTAGTCAATACAGATCTTAGTTTAGGGTGTTTTGCTTTGTTTTCTCTTAACTGCTATCTTTCTTGTAAACTCAAGGTATAAGAAGATTGTATTTAGTTCTGTGGGCCAGGAATCACCCTCTATGTATGGAGTCCACACCCTCTCACCGATTGATGCTGTCCTTTGGCTACCCAGCCAGTCACTATGCCCAGCTCCCATTCTCACTTGTTACATACTATTCACCAGCAAAATTTGTGGCCTACCTTTAAGCTTGATGCAGAATTTCAGCATGGTTCTTTCCATCATTACAGCATGAGTCCAAGCCACCACCGTCTTCATCTTCATCAGAGCACCCAGCAGCATGTTAACCTGTGCCCAATAGGGCTGACCTCACTTGCCTACAGCTCATTCCCAACAGCATCACTATGACTCTTCAGTTCATTCATTAAAATCATGGCCTCTGGCTGCTGAAAACCAACCAGATTTTTTCCTGCTTCCTTTGGGGTAAAATCCACTGCCCATACTCCATGGCCTTCTAATTGTCTAACCTCATTCCCTCCTTCTCTCCCTACTTCTCACTCCACTTTGACCTACTTGCATCCTGCAGCTATGTTCCGTTAGGCGTTTCCTCCCACTTCCTCAAATTTTATGTCCTTAGGAAGCCTCATCCTCTTCAGCAGATCTTCCCTCAAGGCTTGGTCAGCAAGCACTCGTGACTAGATTCAAAATTCCACAATCTCCTCTGCTCCCTCCACCGTTCACACTCTTGTGGCTTCCCTTGACATCGGACTTTATATATATTTGCTTGTTTATTTGTTTACTATTTGTTCCCTGCTAGTCTATCATGAGCTTTATCAGGTTGAGAAAAACATGAAACTGGAGTTTGAGACCAGTCTGGTCTACATATACAGTTTCAGGCCAGCCAGAGCTATATACCTTGTCCTCCTAAAACCAAACCAACCAACCAAACAGAGCAAAAACTGGCTCTTTTACTTGCTGTCGATGTCAGTCATAGTAAGGCTTATAAGTGCCCATACTACATACGAGGTAATGTTTCAAGAAAGTGTGTAACTCCAAGTCAAGAAATGCCTTCAAATACGGAGTTTTCTCAATGAAATGTCTTCGTCTAATGTTCAAGTAGACAACGTCCGTTTATTTTCAAAATAATACAATTTCCTTTGGGAAGGTGGCTACTGTTTACTTGTGAGAATAAGAATAGATGTTGTTAGGACTCAGAAGTCTAGAAATCAAAGTCTCATACCCTAGCACGGTGAGTACTTTGGACTAGAAGACATGGGAGCTTTGTCAGAAGCAAGTTTTTCCTGGCTTTCTCTTGCTTCCTTCCAGGTCAGGTCAAGCCATGGAAATGAAGATTCCTCTTCCTTAAGGCTGTGTGTGAAAACCAGAATCCCTACTTCCCAAAGCCTACCATAAAACCTAGGAAAAGTACTCTGGCTTCCTCCTCTTTGTGTGTCAGCTGGCCATAAAGTAATTCTCTAACCTACCTCGCCTGATAGTCAATCTAAAACCCTCATTAGCTCAGAAAGAAGGAATGTCACACAGAGATCCCAAGAATAGGAAGAAGCAGGCCCACCTGGGTTTTCCCTTGGTCCATTATCCTTCGGTTTTATGCAATTTCATTCTCCATTCTATACATTTCTCAGGACCTAACATAAAAATAGAGCTTTTGCTTTGTCTCTGGGTTTTTATATCTGAAGGCTTCCCTGTCACATAAAGCTTCAGTTGATATCTTTCTTATGCTAACCTGTGTTTGTTATAGGTTTGATAGGTGAGGGGGAAAATACTCAAAAGTTTAGTCTTCTAGCCCTGTAGACACTTAAGAGAGGAGGTCAGGAAGGAGAAGGCTTGCTCTAGATGAGTAGGTAGGTCTTATCTCTCTCCTTGATGTCTGCTTCAGCCGTTCATGTCCACAGACCAGAGTAGGATGTTAATGTTACCTTAAAACCGCCACCCAGACATCTATGTTAGTCATTTAAGTCTACCAAAGCAAAGTGCCACAGACTACATGGGTAGATGAACAGAAACGTATTTTTCTGAGTTCTAGAGACGGAAAGTCAAGATAATACGTTTAGCCAATAATAATGATCAGTTGAGGACTCTCCGGTGCTGACCTGTAGATTATTATCTTCCTCCAGCACCTCAAGTGTCTGTTCGAAGCTCTGGGAGTGGTGGGGGAAAAGGAAGGAAGGAAGAAAATAAAGGAAAGGATGCGGAAGGGAAGAAGGAAGGGGAAGAAAGAGAGCTGACAGGAGGAATGTAGTCTGATCGGTGGGAAAGATAGCACGTGTGGCAAATGGCACAGGTTTAAGACCTGGAAAAAATACAGCTAGCCTGGACAACCTTGAGGCCTAGTTTTTTTCTGAAATAATACACCGGAAATCACCAGAGTGTTGCCCACCAAAAGTACTTTAGTCTCTAAATCTAGGAGACATGATGCTCTAGAAGCTTCTCTGGGACATATACAGTATTTACGTTGAGTGTATCAGAATCTGCTAGATTCTTTTCATAACTCAGGCCTGAGCCAGCCTGGCCTGTGTCTGAGGGGCTCACTTTTCTTGGGAATCATACTGGGTGTTGGAATCAGAGTACTCTTTTTTTTTTTTTTTTTTCCGAGACAGGGTTTCTCTGTGTAGCCCTGGCTGTCCTGGAACTCACTCTGTAGACCAGGCTGACCTCGAACTCAGAAATCCACCTGCCTCTGCCTCCCAAGTGCTGGGATTAAAGGCATGCACCACCACCGCCCGGCCAGAGTACTCTTCAGAAAGACATCTCTCAACTTTCTTTAACAAGAAATTTAGGACAAAGACTCTATCTTGAACATACACAGAGACACAGGCATAATGTCTGAAAATGAATCAGGCCATTGGTGACCACCAAGCCCAGCTGAGGTATGTTAGGGCAGAAGCATCAAGTGCCTAACATGTCCCTTATCTACTCTTTTTTGAAAAATACACAGAAGTCCATAATATCTTGATGGCACATGGTGTTTAATGTTGCTTGTAATTTAACAGAATAGAAGGTGGTTCTGGAGGCATCTAATGTTACAGAAAATCTTTCCTGAGCACAATGTCAGCAAATTGTCTACATTCGAATATGGGCTCATTCAACCAAAAACCAAATTATAGGAAAAAATTTAATTATAAAAGAGATAAAAACAGAGGTTGATAATTAGATTTGTAGAGATGATTGGCTTTGAGAGTGATTAGTGTTAAAGTAAGCTTTGATTCAAGTTTAGTGTTTGACTTTGCTAAAAATGACACTGGCAACCTGTATTTGTTGTATGGAGAATAAGAATACCTTAGGCCAGTGGATCTCAACCTGTGTGTCATGACCCCCTTGGGGTCAAATGTCAGCTATCATGCCCACCAGATATCTACATTATGATTCATAACAATAGTAAAATTACAGTTGTGAAGCAGGAATGAAAATGTTTTTATGGAGCCGGGCGGTGGTGGCGCATGCCTTTAATCCCAGCACTTGGGAGGCAGAGGCAAGTGGATTTCTGAGTTCGAGAGTTCGAGGCTAGCCTGGTCTACCCTGTCTCGAAAAACCAAAAAAAAAAAAAAAAAAAAAATGATTTTATGGTTGGTGGGTCACCACAACACGAGAAACTATTTAAAAGGATCACAGTCTTAGGAAGGTTGAGAACCACTGACGTCTCTGTTGTTTGGGTTGATTCAGAGAGAGGAAGGATATGGCAGTGGTCCAAAGGCAGTGAGTTATGAAGAGGATTCTCCATTTTTAGACTGAGGTTCCAACATGTTAGTTTTCCTCACTGGACAACTAGCAGTGAATTAAGAAAAAAATAATGTAAGTTCTTGGCTGTTAGCACTACCAAAACTAAATTCCAGGTTGGTGATATATCTAAAATGAAAACAGAATATGAGATTGTTCTCATATATGTTGTATATGTTCTGAACATGTTCTCATGAGTGTTCTCATGTATGTTAGAGAACACGGTGTTTTGTTCAATTGCTTGATTTACTGATTGAGTTTTGAGGGGGCTTCATTTTGTATAGTTTTGCTTTTTGCTATTGTTTTTTGAGACAAGTTTCTCTGTCTAGCTTTGAAGGTCAGTTTGTAGATAAGGCTGGCCTTGAACTCAAAGATCTGTCTGCCTCTTCCTGCCAAGTGTTGGGATTAAAGGCCTGAGCTACTATCGCCTGGGGAGAACACAATTTTGACCTTGGGACAGAAGAGGGCTTTTCAAGACATGGAAAGCAAAAGCTATAAAAGTAAAAATATCAGAAAATTTGACTGTTCCCAAAATTCACAGTTTCTAAGTCAAAATACTCTATAGTTGTAATAAGAAGGGTGGTAGCAGGCTGGGATGCTGTATTTAGGATCCAATTAACAAAGGCTTAACATGAGGAAGTTATAGAGACTGAGTAAGAGGATAAGATACGGTTGTTTGTTTGTTTGTTTGTTTTTGAGACAGGGTTTCTCTGTGTAGCCCTGCCTGTCCTGGAACTCACTCTGTAGACCAGGCTGGTCTGGAACTCAGAAATCCGCCTACCTCTGCCTCCCAAGTGCTGGGATTAAAGGCGTGTGCCACCATTGCCCAGCTTGTTTTTTGTTTTTAATGCTAGGAATAAAATGATCAAATGAGATAAAAAATTAGTACTTAGGAATGCAGTTGGCCAACATAGCCCAGAACATACTGTATTGCAACATCACTCAGAAAAATGCAGGTTGAAGCAGTAAGATAACTTTCTGTCTTGTACTCATCACATAGTAAAGGTATGCTAATGTTGGATAATTTCTTTGTTGGCCAGAGTGAATAAGGAGCCTCATTGCAAGGCTCTCGGTCCAGCACAACCATTTTGGACAGCGTTGGAGCAGTTTCTATTAAGATTGATAATGTATACATTCTATAATCTATTTTTGGGAATCAATCAAATTGCACCCCAAGAGGCATAAATGAAGTCTCTTATTGCCTAATTGTTTGCAACTGTAAAAAAGAATTTACACATGAATATTTGGCAATATGGTGTCCATTATTTAAAGTAGTTAAGTCAATGTGGCAATCATATTTTAAAATATTATACAACAGTTAAATTTTAAAAGTCATCTCAAAGAATAAGAACATTATCTTAAAACTTTTAAATCAATATTTATGTATTGCCATGAAAACTCATCAAGATATTATATATTTTACAAAAGGAAAGAAGAAAGAGAAAGAAGGAAAGAAAGAAAGTTAGTCTATTTACAGGAAGATTTTTAAAACTTCCCAGGACAAAAATAATTTCATAAAAATCAATGACTATATATATTTTTCATTTTTAGAAAAAAATCTGTACCTAAGAATGTAATAGAAGCTGGGTGATAGTGGTGCATGTCTTTGATTCCAAAACTTCAGAGGCAGAGGCAGGTAGTTCAAGGCCAGCCTGGTCTACAGAGCTAGCTCCAGGGCAGTCAGAGCTGCACAGAGAAACCTATCTCAAAAACCAAAAAGAAAACAACAACCATAAAACAAGAATGGTAACAGAAGTCATAACTTATCAGGGTATTGTTATAAACTAAATATTTGGGTTCTTCCAAATGCATCCATGTAGTCTTGTACAGCATTTTCCTCCTAGGTAGAATGCTCCACTCTATGGGAAATGTGTTAAGATCTAGGATGTTCTAATATCAGGCTTCTGAGGGCTCAGGAAGGAAGCAGCTCAAAGCTTTGCAAGCCCACAAAACTGACCAGATACACTAGGGCTTCCCTCTATGCGCATAGAGAAGCATAGATAAGCAATAAGGACTGATGACAGACACTTCCACACAATCCAAGTTGGCTACAAGAGGCTTTGAACAACAGCTTTATGCAAAGACATGTTTCAAGCTGTTGAGCTGCCTGCAGGCTATTCAGTGTGCTTCAGGTCTCCAGCTTTCTTTTTCTCTTCTCTCCTCTCCTCTCCTCTCCTCTCCTCTCCTCTCCTCTCCTCTCTTCTCTTCTCTTCTTTTCTTTTCTTTTCATATGAGTACATTGTAGCTGTCTTCAGACACACCAGAAGAGGGCATCTGATCCCATTACAGATGGTTGTGAGCCACCATGTAGTTGCTGGGAATTGAACTCAGGACTTCTGGAAGAGCAGTCAGTGTTCTTAACCACTAAGCCATCTCTCCAGTGCCAGGTTTCCTGCTTTCCTAAGCTGTCGTTTTAGCTAAGGTAAGCTTTTGGGGTACAATTTGTTCGAGTCGTTTCCAGTTCTATATGTAGCCACTCACCCACATTTCTCCAAGTAACCCTTATAAAACTCATTGGCTCACCAAATTGGACTTTCGTGGTATCTCTAGAGTAGTCTGCCTTTGGTTCCCTATTTGAAGTGAATTCTGATACTTGTTCTCATCTTTCCAGAATAATGTGTTCACATCACAAGGCTTAACCCCAAAATGGCTGCATTTGGAGTGTGGAAGTAATTGAGTTTAGTGAGACCAGAAGGGATAGAGGTGAGGCCAGATTCAATGATGTCATTGCCTTTATGGATCTCTGTCTTTTGATTCCTCTTCCCACATGATGTACCAACGAAGGGCAGACTGAGAAGGCAGCTGACTGTGAACCAAAACAGGAACCTTCACTAGATACCAAATCCTGTGGGAACCCTGATCATAGACTTTGTAACCTACAGACATGTGAGAAAATATATTTCTGTTGATTTAGGCCCCTGGTCTGTGGAATTTTGTTATGCTGTCTCAAACAGGCTAAGATAGGTGTCCCAGAAGATTTTAGGCTGAGCTGAAATGATAGCTATTACATTCTCAGACTGTAGAAAGGGGATGTATTCATGGATTACTTACATGGTTTAACTGTAAAAACTCAACTTTCTCTTCTTTCTTCCTCTCTTCTCTTCTTTCTTCAACCACCCTTTTCCATGCCATTGTCCCAACAGGACAATATCAATCAAGGCATTTACAGACATCTACAATACTTTCTGTTCCTTCCAGCAATACTTTCCAAGAGGACTGCCCTTTAGGTCTAAGGCCAGACAATAAATCTTGTGCCAAAGACTCCCTAGAAATACCATGCATCCAACAGGAATCCCTAGAGATCACAGCAGTAGAATAAGGGAGTGTGGTTGATAGGGAGGTGTATGGTAAGGAGAACTTACTCTCTTATCACTAGAAACGGCTCCAGTAAAACAGCCACTCCCTATCACGGAATACTATGTGATATATTCTGTGTGTTATCTCAATATTCATGGCCAGTATTTACTGCTTCTTCAGTATGTGGCAGGCATTTCCTAAACATTTTAGACACACCTCATTTATCCTTAAAATACTCCCTATGAAGAAGTTGAGATAATCCTTCTTTAGTCATAGAAATTTCTTGTTTAAAATGTTTGTTATAATTTACTATTATACCAATATTGTAAGAAATTGAAAGAGAAACAACTTCCCCATCATAGCCACGTTCCAGTCACATGGATGTTATTCTGAGATACTCCTTTTAGGGGTTCAGCTATATTCTTATATGTAGGATCAGAAGGAACCCTGAGTGACTCAAATCCTGAGAGAATGTGTGTCATTGACAAAGATATGGCCACATCAAAGGTTGTAGCCTCAGACCCAGAGGCAAACTCTTTCCTTCTGTTTGTGAATTTTAAGTGTGTGCAAAAAATGTTCACCATAGCTTTCTCCCTCTGGGATGCTTATAGCCTGAAGACTGTTTCCCTCACCAGTCTGTTCCTACCTAGATTAACTGAACCAGTCTCCTTGATCTGACTATACCATAAACCCCATCTGTGTGTTTATTGGATGTAATAAGCCCACCTACTTGTTCAACTGTATAAAACAACCCCGTATATAATCAACTCTATGTAATAATCAGGGTGAGCTTCTGTGGTGCTATGGTTTCTCCATCGGTGAGCTCAGTCTACGGGATTCCAACCTTTCTATGCATCCATCTATCATTTCTCCTTATCTTTGGCACCTCTACTCAGGTCCATCCCTGGAGCCTGTTGGATTTGGCACTTACACATTTTGTGTTATCAAAGGGTGTGTATACTTTTGTAGATAGCTATTTCCACTTAGCATGCTTGTTATATACTCTTCATAATTGCCCTTTAATGAGTATTCAATATTTCATTCAATTGTTATGCTATAATTTACTTATTTATTGCCTTGTGGTTGGCATCTAGACCATTTCTGACTTGTTAGCATAGATACTGTTGAATAAACATTTTTACATGCATGAATTTTTAAATTTGAGTTATTCTCCTGCAGTAACTCCTTAGGGGGATAACTGAGTCATCAAATAGAAGTACATTTTATGACTATTGATCAAGATTGATCAATAACTTTCCAAAGCCTTGTGCCCAGTAATGATGCCACCAGTCATGTATAAATATACCAGCTCTATCACTGCATTGTCAGCTTTGAGTAGCATCAGTCCAAGACTTTTGTTGATGTAAAGACTTCAGAAGACAGTGCCTCAGAACTAAGACTTCTTGGTAAGAAAACCATGACAACACAGGAAAGGGCTTAGCATCCACTCCTTTGCTGCAGAAACAGCCCTTGAACTTTTATGCTTTAACATGCAAACTGGCTGTGATCACATAGACACTGGCAAACCTATCTCTGAACCTGTGCCTCTCTACATCTCTTATTCTCCCTACCTCTATATCATCCCTCCCCCTTCTCTCTCACACATATTTTCTGCTTATTCTCCCATCCCCACATATACAAACGCTTCTCACACTGGAAAATGGATCTAACAACAGAAGCAAAACTGGCAGAAATAATAAGTCCTACTACAGTGCTAGAGGCTGTGAACCCAGGTGGATTTGATTCCCGATCACCTTGGATTCAGGATCACCATGTAGAGTTGAATAACTTGGGATAAATAACAACAGGCTGCCAGTCAAAGAGCTCTGCTGAAGCTGAGATCCAATTTGAGAGCCAGGCTCTATCAGTCCAGAAGGTTTGATCTTTGGTGACAAGTTTTTGGTTTTGATTTCTTTTTTGTCCAAATAAAGGTTAACCAAAATGTGTGCTCACTTGGAAGCCTCTTTTTTTCCTGTTTCTTAGAAGACACCATCAGCCGGGCAGTGGTGGCGCACGCCTTTAATCCCAGCACTTGGGAGGCAGAGGCAGGCGGATTTCTGAGTTTGAGGCCAACCTGGTCTACAGAGTGAGTTCCAGGACAGCCAGGGCTATACAGAGAAACCCTGTCTCGAAAAACCAAAAGACACCATCAAGTAGGCTGCCAAGAGTTTTCAGTTATTAAACCAATAAATCTACCAATAAGTCAATTTGAAATATGTTGCTATTACCTACTATCCAATTAATCACAATAAGGAATTGTAAAATCAGGCCAGATTCTTGAATAACTAGTAGAACTCTGCAGGTGGGGAGCCGAGTTTAATAACCCCTCCCATGCTCCATCACCATGTTAACAATGGGCCAGCACAAAATGTGGAATCTCTGTATTACTTATTTTTCCTTTTGCCGAAGAAAACACCCCGATAAAAACAATGTAAGAAACCAAGTTTATTTAGGTTTATAGTTCATGGGTGCAGTCCATCATGGAGGGAACCTCACGGCAGCAGAATCTTGAGGTAGTCACAGTGTCCCTGTAGTTGGAAAGCAGAGCGATGAATGTCAGTAGACAGCTTTGTTGCGGGAAATAATAAAAAATGAGAAGGACCAACAGGCTACTGCTGCCATCTCTCTGCTCAGGCAGAGTCCCACTGCCCCTGTCTCCATCTCTCTGCTCAGGCGTGGTCCCACT
>NW_021604719.1:5052855-5057944 GCF_004785775.1 Grammomys surdaster
CCCACTGCCCCTGTCTCCATCTCTCTGCTCAGGCGTGGTCCCACTGCTCCTGTCTCCATCTCTCTGCTCAGGCATGGTCCCACTGCCCCTGTCTTCTAGCTCTCTTGCAACCAGTCACTGTATTCCCAACTCTGGTTCACTTGTCTCTGTAGCCGCTAGTTCCTTCACAGCCAGAATCCCTTGAGATCGGTCATCCCACCTTCCAGTAACCCAGTAAAACAAAACCCTAGAAGCTTATAGTTAACCAGTCAGGTTTATATAACAATAAATTCTCAATTCACAAGATGCCCACACAATAATTTCAGAGCCAAATGATAATAATACAAGTTGCCCACCTAGATTAGACAAGTTATCCCAATTATTCTAAACCTATTTTAAAAACATATCTACCTGCGGCTATTTAAAGTCATGTTGGAGCTGGGCGGTGGTGGCGCACGCCTTTAATCCCAGCACTTGGGAGGCAGAGGCAGGTGGATTTCTGAGTTCGAGGCCAGCCTGGTCTACAGAGTGAGTTCCAGGACAGCCAGGGCTACACAGAGAAACCCTGTCTCGAAAAACCAAAAAATAAATAAATAAATAAAATAAAGTCATGTTGGTTCTGAATCATCCTGCTCATCGCCTTCCATCTTGCTCTCCTCTCTCTCCTGAGATGCTCTGTCTCTGTAACTCTTAGCTCCACCTCCCTTTTCCCTGGCCAATCACAGGCCTCCTGATGAACTAATATTTTAATGTAGTTGGACAGGGAAAATCTTGCCACACAGCTCACCTTTCCCTTTATACTCGTCCCACCCCCAGCCATGAAAAGGTGCTGAGCACAATCCAGGTGGATCTTCCCTACCTTGATTAATCTAATTTCTGTAATCCCTCACAGACCTGCCCAGAGGCACTTCTGGCAGGTGATTTTAGATCCTGTCAAGTTGACTGTGGTTGTTTGAATAGGTTTACTACCCCCACTCTCGCCCCCTCCCCCCATAGAGTTATGTGTTTGAAAGCTTGGCAATAGGGAGTGGCTCTATGAAGAGGTGTGATGTTATTAGAGAAGGTGTGGCCTTGTTAGAGAAAGTGTGTCACTGTAGAGGCAGGGCTTTCAGGTCTTCCATGCTCAAGCATCACTTCATATAGAACACATCTAGTCTCCTGCTGGCCACCTTTGGATCAAGCTGTAGAACTCTCAGCTCCTTCTCCAGCACCATGTCTGCCTGGATGCTGCCATGTTTCCTGCCATGATGACAATGGGCTAAACCTCTAAAACTGTAAGTCAGTCCCAATTAAATGTTTGCCTTGGTTATGGTGTCTCTTCACAGCAATAAAACCCCAAGAAAGACATTGACAAGCAATACTAAGCTTCACAGTTCACAAGCCGGCATTGTTTACAACAAGTACTACCCCCTATGGACAGGTTAATAACATCATTTGTTTTATTTTATTTTATTTTATTTTTATTTTATTTTGTTATTTCATGTGCATGGGTGTTTTGCCTGCATGTATTCCTATACCCATGGGCCTGAGAAGACCTGAAGAAGATGTTAGATCCCCAGGATCTTAAACTACAGCCGTTTCTGAGGTGCCATGTGAGTACTGGAAAGTGAATCCAGGTCTTCCCAAGAGCAATCAGTTTTCTAAATGACTGAGCTCTTTCTCCAGCTCCAATACATCATTATATAAGCTTGGGTTTGAAAGTCTATCATTGTTGGGCAGATGTATCTCTCTTGAGCTACTCTGCCTAGAGCGTTGTTGCCCCTAGTGGGTGTTGGCATTCTGAGACACCATCTTCAGGGCATACAGATAGGAAAATTAGAACATGATTAAATCAGTAAACTTACCATGTATAGGATATCATTTCAGAAAGTGCCAAGGCATTAATATTACCCTGTCAACACAATAGCAAGTACATTAAACACTTGCACACTTTAGCCAAGATTTTGAGGATGGATATAGTATACTTAAATGTGTTTCCATCTACACTTTTTAAGACATTTATTGTTCCGTTTGCATGTGCTTTTCCCCAAAGCCTAAGCAGAAACCAACAGAGTGGTTGAACTCAGAGGGAGGTCTCCAGTGGCTCCCTGAATGCTAACTGGCTTTATTTCATTCATTATGCTTCTATCTTATGGTATTTCTCATGGATAATTTGTTTTCTTCTATATGCCTTCTTACCTTTAACAAAGAGAGGATGTATAGTTTTTCATTAAATATGAAATATGGTGTTGTTTGCTGACTTTCTGCCAAAGCCTGCCATGGTCTTACCCCAGACAAAAATGAACAATTTCTGTCCACCAGGCTGCCCTCTTTCCACCCAAATTTGCCCTGTGACAATACAGAAGCTGATTCTCTTCTAAATTATATAGAGGTCTTGTTTTGAGGCCTCGTTTCTTTAATACTGACTTTCAGATAAATTGCTTTTCAAGGACTTAGGTCCCTTTCCCTCTGACCTTGCAGAAGCCTTCTGAACAGATTGGTGATTCCTGTATGCACCTTCCGTTCCTCGACTTGTCTCTCAAAATCAGAGCCTGAGGCTCCGTTTCTACCTGACACTGCCTGCTTAGGCAACCTGACCACACAACTCACTTTCATCCATCTCTGTTTTGGGTTAGAGACTACAGGGTTCTTTAATTCCTCTTGCCTCCACCTCACCACAATTAAACTACTAGAAGAGCTTGCACAGATTGCAACACATCACTCGGCTGCATTTAACTGTTCAGAAATGTGCCTCTGACCTTAAATCTGTACCATCATCTACAAGACTTAGATGATCAATGCAGGTTTCCCTCATATAGCATCTCCCTATTTTCTCTTCAGTGCAGAACACATATAACAGAAACCACTAAGGAAATGCCCATTGCTTCCTGTCCCTACAAAGAAAGAAAGAAAGAGAGAAAGAAAGAGAGAGAGAGAGAGAGAGAGAGAGAGAGAGAGGAAGGAAGGAAGGAAGGAAGGAAGGAAGGAAGGAAGGGAAAGAGAAGAAAAAAAGAGTGATGGGCATTTAGTATACTGCATGTACTTATTTGTTAAATATCCACCCTCCAATTAAAATAAAGCTCTGCAGACTGCTGGGCAGTGGTGGTACATGCTTTACCTAGCACTTGGGAGGCAGAGATAGTCTACAGAGCAAGTTTCAGGACTACCAGAGCCAGGCAGAGAAACCTTGTCTTGAAAAACCAATACAAACAACCGAAACCACAAAAACAGAAACAACAACAACCTCTGTAGAAACAAAGACCTAACTTTTTGATTCTTTATTCTGTTTTGTCATTGTCATGGAAGGGGGATGTTGTTGTTTGCTTATTTGTAATGTTGGGGATCAAACCCTGAGCCTAGTACATGCTAGGCAAGTGCTATATAACCAAGCCATAGCTGCTTGGTTATAGCTCTTAATCCTTTTATTCTTAATAGAATCAAGGTCATGAGGAATTACACAAGAGCTAACAAAAACTGCCAAATGTGGTGGCACATTCCTTTAATCTAGTACTTCAGAGGCAGAGGCAAGAGGATATCTTTGAGTTCAAAGCTATTCAAGTTTTGGACAAGTTCCAGGACAGGGAGGGCAATCTAATGAGATCCCATGTCAAAACAAAACAAAACAAAACAAAGAAACAAAACAAAATGTTATCAGAAAACAAAAGGCTTATCAAAAACAGACTGATAGTGTACATAATAAGTTTGTATCAAAAGATATAGTATTAAGTACAAAATACATGCAAGAAAATTAGGTATGTAGCATAATATCACAAACATAAAAATAAATGCAATCAGAACAGCAACATGCATTTTGTAAAAGCATAAAAGATGCATGCATGTTAAATTTATTGGGATGGCTGTTCCAGCAATGAGTGGGTAGACACAGAAGATAAAGTAGAAAACTAGTTAAAACCAGGGGGGAAATGGTTGTGAAATGACGAATGGATTCTGCAAATGTAATGAGACTCTACAGTGCATGAGCCTATTTTAAGGAATGGCAACATAAAAAATGAAGTGAGTTTATAAACATTCATTCATTAATGTGTGTCCTAGTTGGTTTTGTTGTCAACCAGACACACCTGGGTAGGGACAACCTCGGCTAAAGAATTGTCTTCATTAAATGTTTTATAGATGTGTCTGTAGGGCATTTGTTGTTGTTGTTTTGATTGTTGACTGGAGGAGGGCCTAGTCTATGCCAAGTTACTCCAGTAAATAGAACTCCTCCATAGTCTCTGCTGTAGTTCCTGCCTTTAGTTCCTCCCTTTAGTTCCTGCCTTGCTTCCTTTGATAATGACTATAACTCCTGGGCCAGATAAACTCTTTCTTCCTCCAAGTTGTTTTCATGTTTTATCACAGCAATAGGAAACAAAAGAGGTCAGCTGGAGATTCCCTCCAAGGTTTTTGAGCAGAAATATGGGTTGAAGCCTGGTTATAATGTAAAAGACAAAAACCTAATAGTAGAGACCAGAAAAAAAAAATCTTGATATCTTGATTCTCACTAATTCCAAATAAGAGTTCAAAGTTGTCTCAAGTTGTAATATTCTTAGAAAAGTACTTTCTAGATCCAGTTTTGCTGATCTCCAAGAAAGCTCCAGGCATGCCCCAAAATCCTTAAAGTTTATTTTTAGCTCACTTTAATTAGGACAAGTAAATATATGTCATGCAGCACTTTAAAGAGAAAAATGGATTATTGCATTTTATTAATGAGACTACTGTGGGAGTATTATATCACTACTCTGCTTTGTATAAAACAATTAACATTTTTAGGCCATTAAAAAATTCTGGGATTAGATAGATAACTCAATAGGTAACATCCTTACCAAGCAAATGTGAGGAGCTGAACCCACATAAAGCTCGACAAGGTCCTGTGAGTCTATAATTGCCCTACTCCTACAGCAAGATGGGAAGTGGGGACAGAAGAATCCTCTGGAAGACCGCAAGTTAGTTACCCTGGTGTCCACATTGGGGAACAATACCGCACCAACAAGAAGAGACCATCAAAGTTCAGAGGGCTAACAGCTGAGGTTGTCTCAATATCACACGAGCACCTTCGACACAAATTTACCTGATGCACTTGTATACCCACACAGACACAGACACAGACACAGACACAGACACAGACACAGACACA
>NW_021604719.1:5057954-5111573 GCF_004785775.1 Grammomys surdaster
ACACACACACACACACACACACACACACACACACACACACACACACACTTAGAGGTCCTGAACACAGAATTCAGTGAACAAAGAAAAAAAAAAAGCACACATACTGAAATGACTCAATTATGGTAACATTTCAATACGCATCAAAGAAGGCCATGCTCACTCTGCTGATCACAAGCACATACACACAGCATAGGTTCAATCAGGCAAACAGAGTTTTAAAAACAAAGGACTTCAACTTCTAAGCTCTACAGTTTGGAAACTGCAGCTGTGTCGCACAATTGATCGTGAAATATTTATAAACTTTAGTGACATGATTTCCAAACCTTAGCAATGAAGCTCACATATCAATTTCATTACAATCATAAACTTGACTTTAGCATCTGGATTGTCACAGCTTGTGTTTCTTGATCATGTTAACAGGGCCAGCATCTTCATTTCCCAACAGCAAAGACATTACCTGGGGATCAGGCTCCATTCATAAAATTTGTCCAACACATTTTGTCACAAGGATTATCACCAGAAGTCTGTTTACTCAGTTGCAGTAACTACTGTGTCACAGGTGGCTTGACCAAGTAATATCATTTTTGAGCCTTCATTATGTGACTCACATGGTTAGTCAGAAGGGTCTAGGCCACTGGCTCTCAAACATGAGTTTACATCAGAACCACTTGACAGGCCAAGTTTAAAAAACGAAAAGAAACAACAACAACAAAACACAACAACAACAACAACAAAAACAGTTCCAGTTCTCCAATTACGGAATTTCTGAGTTTCAGAGGTAGGGCCTGGGGCCAAAGAATTTCTCACCAATCCCTATGCGATCCTGGGACTACGTTTTGGTATTCACTGGTTTGTCATGTGCAGCAATAGGAATTAAATGTCAAACTGTCAGTTGATAATGCAACAAAGCTTTGCCTCTGGCTTTCATGACACCCCATGTGGGTGAACTGTACTGCTTGTATTTAGAGCCCAAGCTTCCTCCCACCCAGAAAAGAGGAGAAGCAGCTATGATCCACCTTTGGCTCACTTGGCTCCCCATGCACTTATGAGAACTCACTCAGGAGCTTTGGGGAAATCCAGGCACACGCTGTGCATTTCTTTGAATGCTATCCTATAATGTTTCTCACACGTATACACAAGGAAGAATAGTACAAACTACTTACCACTCATTGTGATGATAGCGGCATTATTTTAATACCAAGAATAAAAGGAGAGTTGAAACAACTTAAGCGTCTATCAGTGGGGGAAAAGAAAAAAACAAAATATGATCAATTGAGAGACTAAAAATATCACACAAAGGCAAACTGTCTCTATATATGTCAACATGCACAGCTCATACAAGAATACAGTACAGTTCTCCATGTTGTAAATGCAGGAGTCTAAAGTGTAAGTTGGAATGTGGTTTTGGGTGCCTTCCGTCTTGCTAGGATTCCTCATGTCTCCCACCCTTCCCTGCCTCCCAGGGCCCCCATCTCATTGTCTTAGATTTCCTATACTTATCTCAAGATGTCTTGATTTCATACTATCTTTCTCCTTCCCACCACCCCAAACCCAGGCAATACCTGTGTTGGTCTGGTATCTCACTAAACCATTCTTATAGAGGCTGTTTCTTTTAAAGTGGGATCCAGAATGTCTACAACAGAAACCCTAGCACGGAACACACTGCCAGCACATGGAAGGATGGGCAAAGGATGCAGACAGGTTTAACTGGTTGGTGCAAGCATTCATTTGTGGGAAGCAGAATAGTGAGATGGTCTACAGGCAGCTGAAGAAAGAGATTATCCTTTGATTCTTTGAAGGGTCATTAGTATTTTAAAGAAAATTACTGTTTTTTAAGTGCAAAGAATCTCTGAATGTGGTTAAATAAATACATCATTATACTAGAACCAGAACTGCCAACCAAGACCCAATTTGCTAATTGGATCTGTAAATCCTTTAAGGTCTATTTCTGGTAGCAATTAGTTTCTCAGATGTTCTCTCTTCTATCCTATGGAGATTGTCTTATGCTTTACACACCAAGAATTTAAATATTTCTAGGGATTTGTTTGTTTCTTTACAACTTTTATCACACTAGGTTGACTTCTTCAGTCACATAAATCTGGAAATTTGTCAAAGTATATAATCAATGAATGGTCCTTGGATCTCAGTACTTGCTCTATGGATAGGACATTTCATGTGAAGGCATTAGCTAGCTGAATGGTAGAAACAACTACTTCAGAAGAATTCTGAGCTTATAGATGGAGAACATTTTCATGTGGAGCACATCAGTAGTCTTTATGAAATATTTGCTGAATTTTGGCTCTTGTCAATCAGGGTCATTGCTCTACAACATACGAGGTCAACTTCCACCATTACTGCCACTGTCTGGTTATTGCTGCTATCAACACCTACTTATTTATCACTTGTACTCCACTTACACACATACATACACAAACATATACACATGAATACACACACAAACACATACACACACATATCAGTAACATCTAAAGTATGTGGTAGCAGGATCTGGATTTAGTAAGCTTTGCTTTCTTGATTCGTTCATTAGCTGGCCAAAAACTGCTGAATGCTTGCACTCTCCACTTTGAGAGATCCAGGACCCAGCAGAGTCTCTGCTCCCATGAAGCTTACACCATTTTAGAGGAGCCAGGTAAGCAACTAGCATTGGAAAGCGATGCAAAGTCTAATAATGGTAAGTGCCGTGAACAATAAAGATGGCCAAGTCGACTGATAGTTGCTAGAAGCAAGGATTGTTGCTGAGTCTTTTATTGATGCTGTAACAAATTATACATACCAGGATCTCAAAACAACACAAATGTATTTGTCTACTGTTAAGTCAGAAATCCATCATGGGTCTCCTGGGGCTAAAATCAAAAGGTGTGGAGGGCTGTTTTCTTTGTGGAAGCTCTTATAGTGGGAACTGTTTCCCTGTGTTCTTTGGCTCATTCCTTCCCTTCAAAGTCAGTAGTTTGGTATTTTCAAGTCTCTCTCTGACTTATCCCAAAGACTACAGTGATGGCAATAGCTCCACACTCAAATACAGGCTAACCCTTGGATCTTCAGACAATCCCAGGTTCAAGACCTCTTTAGAGACTGGGATGGTGACCTCCAGCAGAACTACTCCGTTGCCCTCTTTAGGGGCTTACTGAGGGTTGGACCTATGTCACCTGAGTGAACTGAGTTGACCTAGCTGAAGACTTTCTCCAAGAAGAACAGAAGCCCCATGGCAGGGTGAGTTTAGGTCTGTGTAGTTACTCAGCAAAGTTGGGTGAGAATGTCTTCCTAGGAAACTTTTGAGCTTCCTCTGAGGGAAGTAAAAAGTTTCATGGAGGCTTCTGAGGAGATGGGTAAAACTTCACATGTTTCTGGAGAAAATATAACTTGTAGGGATTTCTTTCATGGCAGAAGTTTAGGAACAAGCAGAACTGCCTCTGAGACTTCACGCTGAGTTAGTTGAGGAAGACAGAAAGAAAGAGTGTGATGCCATCTGTCTAATTCCCTCCCATGAGAGCCAGAAGCTTGTGTTGAAGGGACCAGACAGTTTGGTATAAGAACTGAGATGATCTCGGCTCTATTTATTTTCATTTTTTTCCCCTCAACACAGATAAAAGACATAGAAATGCCATAGATCTGAGCACATATGTGTGTAAAAGTTGTAACTCATTTATAATTATTTTTTATTTAATTAAAAGTCATTTGCAGGTCTTAGACTGATCCCTCCCATGTGTGGGGTCCTAGATTTGGCCTCTTATAGATTAGGCTTTTCACTGTTGTGAGAAATACCTGAAATAAGGGGTCCAAAGAAGGATAGTTTTCTTTGGTTTGTTTTCAGGGGTTCTTGTCCCTCGCCTGCTGCTGGTGGTCATCGGGCTCCATCACTGGTCCAGGGCAAGCAGGAAACTGTTGGGGATTGGTTCTGATGCTTTGTCTTAATTTGGCTCCCCAAATCACACAGGAATCTATATGTTCAGACTCTGAAGGTCCCTGTCCCAATTGGTTTTTGATTAATCAATAAAGAGCCAATGGCCAATGACTGATCAGAGTGAAAGAGGCAGGACTTTATTCTGGGGCAAGAAATGCAGAAGAGAGAAGGAATAGAATCTTTGTCATCCAGATGCAGAGAGATCAGATTTAAGAGCCGCAGGAGAGAAATCATCCAGCAATGTAGGTGCAAAGGGAAAGGGGACCCATGTGAGGGCTGCCCAGAAGGAAACAGGGCAGCAAAGATAAAAATATAGATTTAGATAGTGTTAACTCAGGAATATTGGAGGAGAGTGTGTGCTAGCCATAGGGAGGTTTGGAAGTGTCCAACCATTGAGCTAGTCAAGGCATATCAAAATATAAAGGTTACATGTGTCCGTGTGTCCTTGTATCCGTGTGTCTGTGTGTCCATGTGTGTGTGTGTTTCATGTATGAATCCAGAGAACTCTGGAAGGTGGCAAAAAGTTCAGATCACCTGCCAGGAGCTCAGAAAGCATTACTGTTGCTACAGGAAGCATCATGGATAAGAGGTCCAGCAGAGGAAGGCTGCTCTGCAGGTAGCAGGCAGAGAGCAAAGAGACTAATAGAAAGGGTGAGGGGCAAGATATCTTTAGAGGCATACCCCAGTGTCTAATTTCCTCCTCCCAAGAGACCGCCCTTTCTACCTTCCACCACTCCTCAAAACACACAACCATTGAGGGGACTTCCCTGTTGATTAAGTTAAAGCCTCCTCAATTTTCTCCCTTTCTAACCTTGAGATCTACCAGCTGGGGACTAAGACCTCAACACATGAGCCTTTTGGAGGGATACTTCATATCTACATCATAACAGCACCATGGAAAACACAAACCAGTATCACCTCGATTCATTCCCTAACATATTAAGAAAATGTGGTGACCCCCAAACCTTTTTGAAGTGTTTGTAATGATATCCTGCTGATTTGCCTGTCACTGGCCATAATTGCTTATTCCCCCACGGCTGCTTGCAGTTTTCCAAGATTTTTGTATTTACTGTTTTTAAGATCGGGCAGGTATTCAATGTGAACTGATCAATCTAGAACCCAAAGTATTTTTTCCACTTTAATTATAATTCCTTTCTAGAAGATGAAATTTTATAGCAAACTTTAAATGGGGAAGAGATCTGTAAGAATATAGATAGCTCACTCGTCTCCAGCTATCACAAGCAATTATTTAAAACCCAGAGAATCTCCCTTCCTTTTGGAAGCTCTTTCTTTTCTTAAAACTATGCAGTCAGCAGCTCAGAACTAAAGACAATAAAATTCACAGTTTTGCAGCTGCTGTGCCTGTTTATAGGATCTGGGGCTCCCACTAACCTCATAGCGTTGTTTGGAGAAGAAAAGTTGCTCCCAGGGAATGTGCAAAAGAGATTCAGACAAGAGCCCTGTGAACTAAAAGCTGTGTGCCCAGCAAGACTTTGTAAAGACAGAGCATCGATCAAAAATTTAGGGGAGCAGGGAGAGAGGCCTACGTTTGTCTTGGCAAGGCCTATGTTACTACAAAAGAAGCCCATGGGCCAGTGTGCACCATAACCATGCCTACTGAAAGAGCCAAAGTCACAGAAAGGCTGTGACTTTGTGAAGAAGTGGATTGGGATTGTCTGTGTTCTGTCATAGGGACTTTATGTGCAATTCTAACACTGAACAGCCTGTTAAAAATCAGTTTAAAGCAATAGGAAAACCATGAATAGATAAACCAAAAACTGTCTCTCTGTGACCTTTCTCTGGAATTCTGCCACAGGGTCAGGGCTGGGAACTGTACAGAAATGCCTCCTAGAAAGCAAGGTTTGTTTGTTTGTTTGTTGTTGTTGTTGTTTTGGGGGTGTGGTTTTTTGTTTTTTGCCGCTGGAGTCATGAATACTGGATTTTAATTGAGAGTTTCAAATATTATACAGCAGTCTACCAGTTCTTCCTGGTAGAACTGAGAAGATGATGATACTCTTGGAAAGTTTTGACAAGAAAGATTATGGTGGTAGAAATAGTAAAAGTCCAAAAGAAAACCAAGGAGAAGGAAGAAGAGGATGAGGAGCATGAGGAAGAGAAAGAGCAGGAGGATGAGCAGTAGGAGGAGGAACAAGAGGAAGAGGAGGAAGAGACAAAGTATGGCAAAAAAATAAAGGTGGAAATAGGAGAAAATAACTCACATTAAAAAGGAAGAATTAGAACCAGAAATTTTATCTATGAGAGGGGAGAGAAGATTATTTTTCTTTTTCTTTTTGTATTAGTAGTTAATATCTGGCTGTTTTCATGAACCAAAACAGACTGAACACCAAATCCAGTTGCAAACCAAGAAATAGTCTATTAGCCAGATGCTTCCAAATATCTAGGGTTTTGTCATCAAACAGATAAAGAATCGCAATGATTGACAACTTTTTACTTGGCATTGATGTATCTTGACATGATGTGACAGCCAAAAACTGCTTGGCGCCTATCCACAGAAAATACATTTTCCTCTCTGCCTCTGTTTTGGTGCAACCTCCCTTCAGACAGCCTTTTCAGGCCTGTGTTTGGTTTGGCCCCAGCGCAGCACTAAGCTGCCACTAACTTTGTGTATTAGAAAGAGAATTAATGTCAGGCACATTGTCATCACCCACAAAAAAAAAAAAAAAAAAAAAAAGGTGACAGTGTTTTGAAAGATATTCCCAAATACTTGGAAGGACTGAGAATTTTTCTCTTTTTAACAGCTTGAGGCTCACTGGTGTTCAAGAATTTTAGAAATCATTCTGATTTTCTTTTAATATTTGGAAATGATGGAGGAGCAAATTATAGTACTACTGAAAGCATTTTATAATAGGATCCCCAAGACCCATCCTCACAGGGCTAGATAGGAAATACCTGGGGCTTTATGGGCCTGCTTTACTTGTTACCTCTAAGTTCTGTCACTCAGAAACAGTCTTACATAAAGCATGGATATGCATGCACATGGACATGTATGCACATGAGTAAAATAGTGTGTGCAATAACAGATCTTTATCACTGACAATAAAATATACATTTTTTTTTGCAAAATATTCATGTGTCATAAGAATCATCTTTTGATTGTGCTTTTCCCATTTAAGAATATTAGAGCAATGCTTTGTTCTAGGCCTCTACAGAAGCTGTCTGTGGGGTGGAGTTAGTCTCTGGGTCACAATTTGCCAGCCTCTGCTCTCAGACGTGAGAGATTTACATTAGTAATAATACAGTAGTCCCCATAAACCGTTGCAGCCTGTTTAAAATGCACCAACCACTATACTAAACACTACATGCTCTATAGCAATTAAATCCCCCAGAATAGCCCCCAGGAGGCAGACACTCTCATTTCTTTCCATGTACAAAGAGGAAATGAAAATGCAGAGATGTCAAATAACAGACCCACTGTAGACAGTGGTGTCCATTGCTACTTCACATGGGTGGTCAATAAAGGTCGTAAGTGGAGGTCGACAAACTAGTCCTTCAGCCTCCATAGCAGCTGCCAAGAGGGATTCCTGCTCCTAATTGTTACCAAAGTCCTCAGGACTAATCTGCTAAGGACCTTGCCAAAAATCACAGCATCCTTAAGAATTAAAGTCAAGATTTGAAATTCAAAGTTTCAATTGAAAACCTTTGCATGTGGGCTAGAGAGATGGCTCAGTGGTTAAGAGCATTGACTGCTCTTCCAGAGGTCCTGAGTTTAATTCCCAGCAACCAAATGGTGGGTCACAACCATCTGCAATGGGATCTGATGCTCTCTTCCAGTGCGTCTGAAGGACAGCTATAGTCTGAAGATAAGGTGCAATGTACTCATATACATAAAATAAATAAATAAATCTTTAAAAAAAGAAAACCTTTGCGTGCATGCCACTGAAGTAATTCACTGCGTGCTTTATTATTGTTGCTGTTATTATTTTGTTACTATCATTATTATAATAAATAAACTGTAGACTTTATTACATTTATTTGTGTGTGTGTGTTTTCTAGCAGCGGTTTTTGCACAAACCTTGGTTCTAGTATCAATTCTTTTACTTTCCAAGGAATAACAGATTCAGGTACTCACACTTTATTGCTATGGTCCAAAGCCTTTGTCCCCGTATTTGCTTCATGCAAGCTCATGTCAAGTGTCACGACCAAGCAGTATTGGAGAATATTTTGAGAATGAAAATATTGTAAGGATGACTGTCGAGAGCAGGGTCTCTTATCTATTAAGAGCAAGGGGTTTGAATCCCCCGCGGGGAGAGGAGCGACAGGTCCTGCTCCACTCAGGGATCGTATACTGGATTTGACTGTGAGATCATCAGCTCCTCGAGAGGGAAGAGAGTACGCCAAGAGACAGAGAGTTTGTGGAATTCAGTTACTTCTTTAATGGTAATGCACAGCAAGCAAACAAGATATTGTCACATTTCCTATAGGTTGCCTCTAACAATATGCATAATTAATCACAAGTAATAAATTGCTAATAAGTTGCTAATTACCAAAGAAATAAGCATAGCAATAGACAAGTCATTCATTCATGGATTATACGACCTGAGTCCTTATGTTGGTTTTGGGTTACAGGTCCGGAGTCCGGTAAGGCGGGGTCAGGCTGTGGCTTCCAGATAATTTGACCTCGTAGGGTGCTTGACCGCGAAGAAGCTGGAGGCATTGGTCTCTGGATTTGAAGCTGGGGCTTGGCCATGAAGTTGGAGGCATAGGTCTCTCAGTTAACTCTTTGATGACCTGGTGCTGAGGAGGCTTTGTCTGGAGGATCACATTGGCCAGTCATGGCTACAAGTGTGATGAAGTGCTTCGGACAGGCTCCTCTTTTATGCTGAATTTGGAGTTACTGATGACGTATATGGCAGATAACCACTCGTGTCTGGTTATCTCAGCACAGCTTCATTTCCAGACTTGCCTTTACAAGTACCAGACATGTCCAGACATGTCTTACAAGTTTCCTATTACAAAATGGAGTTGGTCCTGTTTAAGGGCCTGCTCCTTACAGATGACACACTTGTTTTTTAATGCTGTGAGTCTTTCCCAATCCTGTCAAGACTAAGGGGAACAAATGTTTAGAACAGCAAACTGAAGCATATGGCCTGACGTCTGGCAAGTGCCTGAACTTAGAGTGAATGAACTATCTCAGGTCCAAAGAGATCAGCCAGTTATAAGATGTTAGCTCATAGCTGCAGCTGACCACACCAATCCCACTCTTCAAAGCATGTTCACTTACTGTTTCTTGTGCTTCCATTTTTTTTTTTTTTTTGAAGGTTCATAGCTGAACCTTCATCCTACCTTTCCTTAAATCACTGAAGTGGCCTCCCGTTCATTCCTTTTACTCCAAGTCTCCTGGCCAGTCATAATATACCATGCCCACTACAGATAATCTTAGACCATTCTCAGTAAAAATCATTTTCCCAGCCTATGTGAGACTCTCACATATGGTATCCAACTTAAACTTTTGAGTCAGGATCTCAAGACCCTCTAAGTGTGATCTGCTTTTATCTAGTCATTCTTTCCCTTCCCATAGCAATTGTCAGTAGTGCGTTCTTCCTATCGTTACCTTGAATATACTCATGTTCAGCACTTAGTTCGTGCTGCCTGTATGTACCTCTCTTTTCATCCTCTTGGGATACCATGTCAAATATCCCCTTTCCATGAAGATTCACAGAGATTGGCAGCAGATCTGTTTACACGACTGCATTTGACATCTTTCTGTTTGAGTTCTGATTCCCTAAGCTCTATTCTGTGTCTGGAAGGCCCTAAACTTTTCCAGAGGGATCACCTTGACCTGCTTTCCCGCATAAGCCTCGAATTCTGCACACTAAACTCACATCTGAAAGCAGTGATTTGGCTTCTTGTTTTCTTTATCTGAACTGGAGATCTTATTATAATTTGCCTGCTCAGCTCTGTCCATGGAAAAACAAGTCAACATATAAAACAATGGAATTTTAGTTTGTCTTGGGATTGTCTGACTTCTTCCCTGGGGCTATGCCCCAGTTCTGGCATCTTCCAAAGAGACAAGTGCTGGGGGGGCCAAGAGACAGTGGGTTCTCTGTGCTGGAGATGGGATAGGCTGAGAGCTTGTCATTTCTGTCCTTAGTTTTAATGGTCTTCTGGTGTTCCCATGTCATGCTGGGAGCTTGGGGATCTTTGTGAAGCTGCTTATATTTCTGTCAATGTGCACAATGTGGCCATCCCTCTCCAGGCTGGCGGCCTTCCTAGTGGGCTGCTTAGTGTGGGACTCTGCCCCCCTCTGCTCCTGGGACTGACTCCAGACCTCCGCCTCTTCCCTTCTTCTCTAAGCCTAGAGAATTTGGGAAGTTTGAGGGAACTTCTTCATTCTGGCTCTTCAGGGTGTGAATAAAGAATCTCTTTCCCCAAGGGTTTGGCTTTTTGTAAAACAAAGAGACAAAAGCTGGGGTTTGCCCTGTTTCCCACTCTATTGTGTGACTCTCTGGAGTGAGAGAGATCTGATCTGGAGCTGGAGAGGGCAGGATGGAAGGAAGGAAAACATGGGAAAATGAAGATTTGAGAAGAGCGTCTTCTTACGATTTGGTGATGTTTTTCATAGTTACCTTCAGACACTCCTGGTTTTAAGTTGGGAGCCAAACGCAGCCTCTCCCCACACAGTGCTCTCTTCACATTTACAATGGCAACAGCAGGCACCAGTAGCTCAAGGACTAGTTTTCAATGTGTTATGTCTATCTGTTTATTCACTTTTACTCTGGATTATGTTCAATCGAAGTTGCTATGTTTTTGCACACACACACACACACACACACACACACACACACACACACACTATATAAAAGTATAAAAAAGATAACCAAAATCTTTCAAATTTGGACCTTTTTATCCTGTATTGATATTTCTCTTTTTAGGAAAAAAAAACTGAGGGAGAAATGTATCATGTTTCTAGAAAAGAAACTTAGAATTCCCAGAAATATCAGAGGGTAAGTAGTTGGAAACTGGGAAGGTCACTGGCAGAAGAGCCCCATCTGTGGACTAAGAAAATTTCTTAGAAAATTTATTCATAAACAGTATTCATCTACTAGCTAGGCCAGGAGCATCCCTATCTGAATATTTGGCTCACATCCAAAGGGTTGTTGCTGATTTGTAGAGGATGCGACAAAGCATACCCAAAGAAAGCCTTAGATCAGTGGTGTGTACTGCTACACATGCCTTAAAGGACCCAAAAGAACACACTAGCACTGGGATGTGATGCTCACCCTGGAGTCAGGCCTGGTGACTTGACCTGAGATCTTATTATTCATGGTACTAGGATATGGCTTACTTTGACAATTCTATCTTCTTCACTCCCTGAAATGGAAATAAATAAAACATTATTATGAGGTATCATGAGTTGTGAGTAGATCAGCCATCTGGCTAGGGCACTGCTGGGTGTACAGTAAGCAACAGGTAGTGTTTGCTATATTTATTGGTAAAGCTTTTCTTCCTTTCTTTCTATTGCCTTCCCTTCCTCCTTTCTTTTCTTTTTTCTTTCTCTTCTTCCTTCCTTTCTTTCAATTCCCTCTTAATCACAATGTCATCTCTTAGTTGATCATCTAAACTTCTATAGAGAATATTTATGGTTTACCATTCTGTTCACTGTGCTGTAGATAGAGTTGTAATCAATTCAGTGTTATCTGTCATTTTAGGGCACTTAGCCTCATGACCAATGTCCTCAACTGGGTGACGGCTGTGATGTAACACCATGAACAAAAGCAACTTGGGGAGAAAAGGTGTTTATTTCTATTATAATCCAAATAACAGTGCATCATCAAACTCAGTGAGGGCAGGAACTCCAACAGGGCAGGAGCCTGGAGGCAACCTTTTTTCTTATAGACCAGGACCAGCCCAGGGATGGCACCACTCACAGTGGGCTGGGCCCTCCTCCAGCAATCACTGATTAAGACAATGCCTTACAACTGGACCTTTATGGAGGCATTTTCTCAGTTGAGATTCCCTCCTTTCAGATAACTGTAGCTTGTGTCAAGTTGACACAAAACCAGCACAGCCAGCACTGAAATGGACAACTGGTTTATGATTTCTAGTCTCCATCTGAATTTTAGGCAACTGGTTCCTAGTCACTCTTATTAATGTCTGCTTTCAATTATGTCAGATACAAGGAATAAAATTCTAAGAAATACTGTTTTAATCAAACATTAAAAGCATGTTTATCAGGCTGCTAAGATGACGAGAAAGTAAGTAAAGATACTCACTACCAAGCCTGATGGCCCCGAATTTGATTCTCAGAACCCACATGGGAGAAGAAAAGAACCGACAGATTCTTGGGAGTTGTCCTCTTACCATATTTGTACTGTGGCATATGTGTAAATAAATGTAAAAAAAAAAGAAGAAAGAAAAATATGTATATTGATGTATACAATTGAAAATCTAAAAGTAGGGTGCACCTCTGGGAAAATTTAATTTTCAGGCTCAACAACGTCATCAGTGGGGGTCTTGTACTGCTTTTCCTTACCACAAGTAAAGTTCACTGTGAGGCTGGTCTCAGCTGTAGGTGTCCATTTGGCTGCTGACAAATTCCCATGTGTATCCTAGCACAGTCTGAGAGATGACCATTCCGAAGAGCTCTAAAGAAAGAGCAAGATGCTTCCTTCATAGCCACTACGCTGTCTCCAGTCTTGCTGGCCTAGCTTTTGTTTTGTGTATTCTTGAAGCAATTGCTGTGTTAGGAAAGAGGTGGTATCGACTGACTTAGACCTGAGCTGCACACTCATCCTCTATGGGAAAAGTGTCCCATTCCATCTTGTTCAAAGCATGATGGCTCATTGGAGGTATAACTACCTGGAAAAAGGAAATCAGGCCAGTTACAACAATGGATGATAAATGGATGCTAGGAAAGCCATTTGACTCCAACAGGATAACTGTGCCACCTGATAAGCTAGGATTTAGCATTTCTAAGAGCATTCTGTTATCACCTCCTGCCCAATGTTGGATTGATGGTTTTGGATTTTGTTTGTTATCTGTTTTGTGTTAACAGCAAAACTTATGACTCACAGATGCCTTAGGCTCACGAGTACTAACTGCACCCAGGACTGAGTCAGAATACTCTAGCCATGGAAAATTCATATTGGACATGATTGTGAAGGACTGAGTGCTCATAAAGGCATATTCATCTATATTAAAAGCAATCCCTAAGCCGGGCATTGGTGGCGCACGCCTTTAATCCCAGCACTTGGGAGGCAGAGGGAGGCGGATTTCTGAGTTCGAGGCCAGCCTGGTCTACAGAGTGAGTTCCAGGACAGCCAGGGCTACACAGAGAAACCCTGTCTCGAAAAACCAAAAAAAAAAAAAAGCAATCCCTGATGGTGCCCTACTTTCAGAAGGGAATTTTAGGGAGATGAGGGAGAATTATGAGAGTCTGAATATAAAGTTATATGTATGTATATAAATGTCACAATGAAAGTACTTTACACCATAAATACACACTAGATAATTTTTTAAAAAACAGAAATTTGCCAGAAGTGGTGGTGCACACCTTTAGTTCCAGCACTTGGGAGGGAGGAGGCAGGCAGATTTCTGAGTTCAAGGCCAGCCTGGTCTACAGAGTGAGTTCTAGGACAGCCCGGGCTACACAGAGAAACAGAAAAACCCTGTCTCAAAAAAAAAAAAAAAGAAAAAGAAAAAAGAAAAAAAGAAAAAAGAAATTCTAGTAGGATTAGGCTTTAACAACTTGAACAAATGTTTGGATATTTTTCATGTCAGATTCTAACTAATCTGAAGAACTAGGAAAGGACAATTTTTAATTTTTAAGGTTAAGTAGAGGGCTCTAAACTCTAACCAGTATCACTGTGATGCTCAACAGTTTGCAGATTTTTTCTCATTAAGTCACATGGGTGGGAGGCGTTCTCTGAGGATAAACTTCTTTGGGGGCACTAAGTACTCCCGCTATTCCTTTAGCTGTATCTTCTTATTCAAAAATTACTTCAGAATTCAAATCAATGACAGATTCTTCTCTATATCCCTTACTTGTCTTATTGCTAGGATAAAATAGCTGACATTGTGAACGTAAGGAAGGAAGCTCAGGTATACACTGACAGTTCCTGGGGCTATCACCAAGGCAGAGATAGTGTCACAGTCAGTATAATTCTTCAGTTTCAGGCCTCTAAGCACACCTATGAGGGATAATATAGACTAAGCCTAGCTTCTGGGAATATCTATGAGGAATTGCCTTAATTAAGCTAATTAGTAATGTGAAGGCCCATAATAATTGTGGGCAGAATATCAAGAATTCCTTGGGAAGGAGATCAGGACTGTATAAAACGGAAAGGACAAGTTGACATGCTTGTGTCTAGTGCTTTCTGCCTTTTGACTGTGAATGCAATACACTATGACCTGCTATCTCAGTCTCCTGCTACTGTAACTTCCCTTCAGTGATGGGCTGTAACCTGGAGCTGTAAGCTAAAACAAACCCCCTTTTCACTATGTTACTTTTGGCTGGTATGTTGTCATAGCAACAAGGATAAGAAGCTAAGAGAGAATCTGTAGCAGTAGCAGAGAACATTACACCGCATGCACCGCCAGTAAGCAAAGAGCAATGAAGAACTCAGTACACTTTCTCCTTTTTATTCAGCCATTACCTCAGTTCATGGAATAATGGTGTCCACAATTAGAGTAAATTTGCCCCCTCAGTTATTCATATCTAGATAATCCCTTATAGACCTGGCCAGAGATTTTTTTCTCATGATGATTATAAATCCCATCAAATCGACAGAGTTAGTCACCCCACTCCTAAGCCTTTGCTTTGCATTAGGCAAATTAGCTTAGGTTGTGCTACAGTAAGAAGCAACTGTGAGGCCAGTGAGATGGCCCATTGGGTTAGTGTGCCTGGTTCCAAGCCTGATAACCTGTGTTCCATTCCCAGAACCCACATAGTAGAAGTAAAGAACTGATTTCAGAAAGTTATCCTCTGGCCTCTGTACAAGCTGTGGCATGTAGGTGTGTAGGTTGCAGTTGTGGTCAGCTGAAATACATAAGAAGCAACTGAAGAGGATGGAATTTTAGGTGATCTGACATTCCTGTCCCTCACTCCATGGGCCAGTTATAATTCTCTTCTCTCAAGTGTGGGCTGGACTGTAAATGCCATGAAATGTTGAGTTATATGTCAAAGAGATTTTGTAGATGAGATTAAAGTCCAAACTCAGTTGATTTTGAGCTAACAAAAAGGGAAACTTCTCTGCATGGGCCTGAGCTAATTAGGCAAGCTTTTGAGAAACAGGAATCAGCATCCACTTCACCTGGCCTTGAAGAGTTCAGCTGCTGTGTTGGAGTAGGGGGTTGTGAGTGGCAAGACAGAAGGTGTCCTTGAAAAGGCCTGAAGGATAGCCTGCAAGCATGTGGGGACCTTGGTAGGACAGCTGGAAGGGAATGGATTCTGCCAACACACAGGGAGCATGAAGGAGGATGCTGCTTCAGATGAGCTAACATCCTAGCCTACGCCTTGACATCAGCAGGGAAAGGGCCTTTGCAGAGCACCCAGTTAAACAATGCCTGCAATGCTGATCTGTGGGACATGAAGACCAGAAGTTGGTTTTTCTGTAAGCCAGTTATACAATAAAAACAAACAACAACAAAACCCAAGTGGGTGTGGCAATAAGGAGTGAGGCCACTGCATAAAATCAAGGAAACATGAGGATAAGCACATATTGTCCCCAACTAAAATGGTGGGAATCAGAAATATGGTTAGCTTTGAGGGTGATCAGTTCCTGGGAAGATATAGAAGGGACCCACTGGAGGGCTGGGCATGAGAGCATCTTGATGAAGGTGCTGGATTAGAGCATTAGTGCCTACATACAAAAATAAACAAACAAAGACCTGTATGCATGTTTAAGGCTTGCATCTCTCTATGTCTTGTTAAAAAATAGCACTCAGTGGGTATGAGTGCTTGCTATGTAAACATGAGGACCCAAGTTCAAATCCCCTGCACTCCTGTAATTGAGTGTGGTCATCCACTCTAGCCATATGTGTGGCCATAACCCTAGCACTATGAGAAGTGGAGACAGGAGGATCACTGGGATTTGCTGGCTCCCAGCTTAGTTCTGGGTTCACTCTCAAGGAAATAAGGTGAAATATAATAGACAGGATGCCTGATGGTCTCTTCTGGCCTCTTTGTGGGCCTATGTACCTGTGCTGTACATATACAAACACATAGAACACACACACAGACATACACACACAGATGCACAGTCGCACAGATGCACAGACACACAAACACACATACACATGCACACACACACACAGAAAGTGGGAGAAAGAGAGCACGAAAAGAAAAATGAAACTCAGTCAGCTTGCTCATGTTTACCAAATTCCCTGAGCTAAACTCTATGCATTCATTTCAGGAAATACTTTAGAATATTTCTCTGGCTGAGGGTCAAAGCCAGGGCCTCACACACGCCAGGCAGGCCCTTTGTGGCTGAGCTCCATTCCAGACCCTTGTTTGTTTTGCAATAAAGTCTCCCTATGTAGCCTAGGCTGGTCTACAATCTGTTATGTACATTAGGCTGGTCTCTCCATTTTCTAGCTTCTACCTCTTGAATGCTGAAGAAAGACTTTCTTTGACTGTTGGAAAATATGCACGATCAAACTGTATAATTTGAGTCATGTCAAGCATACAGCTCAATGACGTTTAGTACATTCATATCATTGTGCAACCACCACCTGCCTCCAGAACTTTCACTATTCCAAAGGGAGAGAAATACATCCTGTTGCAGAGACACCTGGCTGTTTTGTTTTTGACATGTAAACAAGTAGGAGAACAATGCTTAGTGGTTTTCAAGGTATTTCTCCTATTGTACTTGCTCATGTGTGAGCCTGCCCTGTGGGCTGATGCATCTCCAGGGTTTGTGACTAGTTCTTGGAAGGTTACTTTCTTCTTCTCAGGACCAAGTGGTTCTGTTTGTGTGTTCTTGTTGTTATTTTAATAATTCCCTTCCAGCTTATCTTTCATCACTTTCTCATTCAAATCATGGTCTCCTTCACAATTTTCAAGCAATGCCAAGACTGTTTGACCTTTGTCCCCACACCTCCTCCTAAAACGCTGCCATTTCCTTCCATACCTGACAAACGTAGGCCATTAACTCTTACAAAATTTATTGATCACTTATGCTCACTAGGTTCTAGAGCCTTCTGGGGGAGGTGGCTATTTGTCCTTAGATACTTGTTCAGGCATCAATTCCATTTGAAACATCAGACCATCCTCCTCCTGAGCTTCTGCCCTCCACTTCTGTAGCCTGGGGCACTTTTGGTTATTAATATATTTCTGCAATATCTCTCTATTCATCTTCCGTTATATATCCTCGCCTTATCTATTTGACTGAATGTTACTAGAAACCCAGGCTTTGTCTTACACGAGCTTATACCTTCTAAACCTGTGGCACTCACTGGCATAATATTATTTGATATTGACTGAATGGAGGCTAAGATGGGTATTGGGTACAGACTTCAAGGTTACAGCTAAATTACATCTGCTATTTAAAGATCACGGCAGGGTAAGTTGCGGGATGTAGCTCAGGTGTCAGGATGCTTGCCTCGCATGCATAAAGCCCTGGGGTTGATTCCAAGCACTGGGTAAACAGAGCCTGGTATTGTACACCTGTAACCTCAGCATTCAGGAAGCAGAGGCAGGAGAATCCAAATGTCAAAGTCTTCCTGGGTTACAGAAAAAGTTTGAGGCCAGCCTAGGATACATCAGATCCTGTCTGTAAATGAATATGTAAATGAAGATCTCAGTAAGTTAACAATCTGTAGGTAATAGGTAGAGAAAATGAGGCGGAGACTTTTAAAGTTGCCTGCATATGGTGGATTTATGATGTTAATTGATCAAGTATTTAGGGACTGGTGAATGTTGACCCCTCCTCTAAAAATGGGCTCCCTTTCTTATTCCTGAAGTCGGACATAGTGCACTATATATCTCCCAATGCTCACTGCTGTCATTTCATGCATACTAATGAGGGCACGTGCTGCGGGTAGTGGGGAAGTCATTTATCCAGCGGTGGGGAAAATAACATCAGTACTTGGATCCCCGCTGACATTGCTCACATTTTTATTTTATTATATATTTTTTTAAAGATTTATATTGGCAGTCTAATGAAATCACTGAGTGCATTAAATAAAAAGCATGTCATTGCAAAGGTTATGAGCCTCTTTCTCCCCTTGGCGTCTTATAGGTAAGTGACGTACAGACCGGCTCCCCGTGGCTCGCTCTTCCACACAGCAGCTGTCATTTTCATTTCTGGTGTCTATTAAAAATTAATCACACAGCATTCAGAGAAACTCCGGAGTTTTCAATAAGGATGGAAAGATAAATTTTGATGCAGGATGGCACGGTGATACTTGTCTCTTCCATACCATCCATGCATAACATGGATGGCAGTCTCATTCGCTAAGACAGAATATACTGAAAACACAACCTTAGGTTTTTGTGATCAACCCTGTATTATTTCCTAAACTCTAGAGGCAAGGAAAGGGGGAGGGTAAAGACTCAGGTTAGTCTGCTCTCTGCAGGCTATGATTTGAGCTCCTCCTCAAAGGGGAGTATCACAATCTTCACCATGCCCAGATGGCGGATATCTGATCTGGCTACAGTTTCATGATGGCAAAGCCCAAGCAGGCCAATGTGAAGGTTCAGGGCACACTCATCCACTGCATTGTCTTTGAAATGTCAGTCTAAATACTTCTAAACACTTGAGGAGAGGGGCATGAAATGCTTCCATGGTGTGCCTGAGAGCCTCAGCTTGATCCTCAGAACCCAAAGTGTTAGAGAGGAACCAACTCCTAAAAAGTTGTCCTCTGACATCCCCAGGCTTCCACGCATATCTGTACTCAAGCACATATCACATGACCATACAATAATAATAAATTAAATGAAAACATTTGCAGGCGTGAGTTCGTAAGAGTATGGAAATGGACCAAGAAAGCTAATGACTTAAATGTGATACCCCCAGCATCTTTGTTTCTGTGTATACTGTACTCACACCACTGTCAAAACAGCTCATAATAAGTAGGAGCCAATGGATTGATTAATTAGTGGAGGATATTTGTTAGGACAGTTGCCGACCAATCTAGAACTGAAGGCCAAAAGTACGTGAAGCCCATGACTCTGCCACAGCCAGACAGAAATCAGGCCAGATCTTTTGCAGTGCTGATTGATAGCTGAAGTTTTTCTTCACATCATTAAAAAGACATGGCCTTATGCTTTCCCTCTGTCTTGAGTCAATTTGATTTCCTTATTTATTTTTCTTATTGTCAGTTCTGTCATCTATCTATCTATCTATCTATCTATCTATCTATCTATCTATCTATCTATAATCTATCTACACACACAGGAGAGGGAGAGGGAGAGGGAGAGGGAGAGGGGAGAGGGGAGAGGGGAGAGGGAGAGGGAGAGGGACAACGTGTATGTTCATGCCACAGAGAGCATGCATAGAGACCAGAGGAGGTTTGGCAAGAAGTTCCTTTTCCCACAAAGCCATGTCTCCAGCCATCTCTTGGTTACTTGTATTCTGATACCTTATCTATTAGCAAAGATGAAAGAACTTACTGTGGTTTTCATTTTCAATCTAGCTGTATTCATGCATCCAACCCTTTCCCCACTTTGGACTTGGAGCAAATCTCAATCTCCCTCCCTCCCCCCCCCCCCCCCCCCCTCCCTCCCCCTCTCTCTCTCTCTCTCTCTGTTTTTCTAGACAGGGTTTCTCTGTGTAGCCCTGGCTGTCCTGGAACTCACTCTGTAGACCAGGCTGGCCTCGAACTCAGAAATCCGCCTGCCTCTGCCTCACCAAGTGCTGGGACTAAAGGCGTGCGCCACCACTGCCCGGCTGAGCAAACTCTTTCTTCTTTTTGGTTTCCTGAGGTTGCGCCCGTTTCCATTGCTTTTGTGCCTCAATCTAGACGGGAAGGGTTAGAACACTGATCTTGTCCTATTCCTTATTTTGTCCCAGAAGAAGATGAAGCTTCCCTTGCCCTGGTGGCTACGTAGTCTGGAGACAGCAGCAGGTGACTTCCTACTGTTGTAGCCATTGACACTGTCATAGAGAGTAGACCTGCCCTAAGGGCCTGGATCCAGCTTCCACTACCTAGTGCTGGCCCTTGGGTAAATCACACCCACTTTGAAACTTATTATCTCTCTCCTCTCAAAAGTAGGAAGAAAGTACAGCCCTCATAGAGCCAGTGCGAGCATCACCTATAGAGCCTGACACAAAGTTTGCTCTGGAACCAACACTGACTGCATGAAGTCAGAGGGTAAGACTCACAAGAAGTTCCGAAATGTAGCTCCTCCTCCCTCCCCCTGTTCCCCAGCCCTATATGCAAGTTTGCTTCCTTTGGGATTAGAGTTTGGGGAGAAAAAGTTCCAACTGTTGCCAGATTGGAGAGAAAGGAGAGCAAAAGCTAGATAAGACATCAGGACAGCAGCCAAATGGTCTGAGGCTCAGCTGTGCTCCAGTCTCAGCTCGCTGCAGTGCTGGGTTCCACACAGCTCAGAGTGCCACCTGAGACAGGCTGCTTCCAGCCTCTCCCTGCCAGGCTGAGAGCTACAGGTTCTACCCAACAGAGGAACGGCACTCTCTAACAGATTTCTCACTACTGGACTAGAGGGTGGGTTGTAGTGAACGCCCCCTTTATGTGCATAGTGATATTCATCTCTTGCCATCTTAGGGGTCTATGTGGCCACCCCTGTATCTGTATCACTGATGCTGGCAGGGGTTGATGCTCGCTGAAACAGACTCTCTTCCTCAGATTGTAAACACTTGCTTTTCCTTTTCACTTCAGCATGATACTGTAAAACTACACTCACTCTTTACTTCACAGAAACCCTACTTTTGAGCAGACACTTCAGAAGAAAGTGTCTGTGGACTGACAGGGGTTTGGGCCCGATTCCCAGTCCCAGATGAAGCTTAAAATTCTTGGCCAACCACCACGGAGGGCCTGAGCCCATGAGGGACACATTGTGAGAGGGATCAGTCTTTACAAAAGTATAGGGCTCCTTCTCCCAGTGGCGTTCGGTGTGGATCAGTCCCAGTGTGTGGAATTGAGTCTGTTCTTGCAGGTGCCCTTCGTCTGTGACAGGGCAGAAGGAGAATCTCTGTAATACGGTGTGAAATGGATGAGGGGAAGTGGAACTCAGACTAAGGACTCATTTTTCTTGTCGCCATATTTCTTGGCTTGTTATAGTATCTTTAGACCCTCGAGCTCTTGTCAGCGACCCGTTTTTTCTGAATGGAGACGTCAGTGCTTTGAAGTCATAATTTATCCAGTAAGGGCAGCTAAAAGAACCACTTTTTAGCACGCATCCAAGGGAAGGCTGGGAGTTGTAAAGTCACCTCCTAGCGCTTGGGTAAATTGCAAAGAGGAGAGTCCACTTACCTCAGGGAGTCAATTTTTACTTATTGCCTTTTCCTCTGAACATTTTTTCTCAAACATTTTCCTCGCCCTTGCTTTTATTGCAAATTCTGAGTTAGGCTGTCCAAATTAGGGTTTTCTGATTTATTTATGGCATGTAGTTAGCCGTGAGGTAACACATGACTCCCACATCATTCACCATCAAGCTAACCAAGAGTTTGGCCTATGGAAAGCCTAGGGACACATTACATTTTTCCTAACTACTTAAAGACAATTGCATTCAGTATAAAATCTTTCTTCATCAGCCTATAAGATGGGCCATTAGGAGGCTTGACTGCATGCCTGGATTCAAGTCACATCCTTACCAATGATTAGCACTGTGACCTTAGGCAAAGCTCCCGAGCCCCTCTGCACCTTGGTTTCCTTGGTTGGGAGGTAAATCAAACTCATTCCTTCTTCCCAGGTTTTTAGGAGGTAAGAGATGGGTTCAGATGAGCAGAGAATAGAAGGGTGTATGCTGTAGAAAGCAACTGTAGGTATGAATTTTTAATGACTGTCTTTTTTATTATTTATTTTATTAATCTTTTGTGTTTAAAAATTCTTTTCTCATATATTACATCCTGACCACAGTTCCCCTCCCTTTCTCCAGTCTCCCCACCTCTGCCTCCCTTTTCCCCCAGATCCACTCTCCCAAGCCCTCCGTCCCCCAATCCTACCCTTCCTCCCCTCAGCAAAGAACAGGCCTCCTAGGGACATCAATCAGGCCAGGGATATACCATCACATCAAGACTGGACAAAGCAACCTGGTAGGTTAAAGAAAAGGCTCCATAAGTACACAGAAGAGTCAGACCTCTACAGGCTCCCCCATCTCTACAAGTCCTCATGAGTCCCGGTCAGTTGATTATGTGGCCATAATATGTTGAACTGTCTTCTAAATGTTATATTTGAAGGGAGACACATAAACAGACCAGAAAAGCAATATTTCTGAAACACAGGAATCTTCGGCCTTCATGCCTTAGTTATTAAATGACTATTAGAAGAAAAGTACAGCTAACGCATAGGCATTTTCAGGTCTCACCCAAAGTGTTTTGTTAAATACAATCAGGTGTGTTATCTATTTAAATCTTCTGGGTCTGACAATGTGCGATTTGGAATTTCAAGTTTTAAAGGTTGAAGAGAAATGTCTTCAGTGTGCAAGTCTGTATAATAAAATCCATCTGACTAAGTAGAGCTATATTGAGTGACCAGCGCCTTTGGTGTCTTCCCATCACCTCTTCTGTACCTTCCTACATACTGGTGAGAAGCATATATCACACTCTGTGCAAGTTACAGGAAAGAAAAACAATAAAAACACCTCTCTATCTCCTCCATATGTTATTGCTTTTTCTACCCATTGAGTATTCAGGGTAACTATCTTGTCATTAAATTTGCCTATTGCAGACAAAGCTATTCAGACAAACAATACCCCATGTCATGTGATAGGCAGTCAGATTTCCCTAAGAGGATTGTTCTGGAGTCCCCTAAAATGTTCCTTTGTTGTAATTCACAGAAAGGCACAAGAGAGCATTTGAACTGTGCAACCAAGTTTTAAGAGCCCATTGGGACAGGGACAAATGATTTTTTGTTTACAACACACACACACACACACACACACACACACACACACACACACACACTTCACATTTGCTCTGGAATTGGTTAGCAAAGCATTTGGGGTTAAATCTCTGCAGACTGGATAGCAGATTTTTCTCTTCTTCCCAAGAGTTGCAAATATTACATTTCTTAATCTTCACAGTGTGAGGGACTCTATTATCAAACCAATTTTATGACCAGGCAGTTCAGGGAGAATTCTAGGAATTTCATCAGTTCCGAATAAACCAGGTTGATCACCTAGTTTTCGTAACTCATCCATGTGGACTCAAGCTCTTTCATACTTGGGACAGGCCTGTGACTTCCATTTCTGTAGCAGAGGAGTGTGTACGTGTGTTTTGAATTGTTAAACCTGATGTCAGAGCCTGTTTCAGCCCCACAGTATTCTCTACTTTCAGATCTCATTAGCAAGGTGAGGTCCTATTTGTGCTTTCCATGTATGCTTTCCTACTACACAGGCACGTCCACTGGCCTGCTCTTCGGGGCCAGCAGCAGCTTATGTCATCACCTACTACCTGCCAGATGTGCCAGATGTGTGCTGTACATAAAAGGGTCTCTAGACACCCCAGAGCTCTCTCTCTTTGAGGTCTCTATGATTCTCTCTTTCTGCACCCACCTCTCTGCCCTCTCTGCTTCTCTTCCCTTCCCCTAGTAAACTTCCTACACTAGATCTGTTGCATGGTGTAATTTCTTAAGGGTCCACCTTGGCATGGCCTGACAATGGTACCCCAACCCTCACAATTATTATCCTATCATTAGTAATCTATAGCCTTCTATTAATTTTTATGATCACCAGGAAGGATTATCAGTTTCCAGGAGAGGTGTGAGGACTTGTGAGATCTTGAGAGAGAGAGAGAGAGAGAGAGAGAGAGGTTTACTCATTTTCTTTGTGATCCTTACACTTTGTCAAATTGATACAAGCTGGAGTCATCTGGGAAGAACTTCAGTTGAGAAAATGCCTCATCAGGGTGGTCTCTAAGGAAGTCTGTGAGAGGATTTTCTTGTTTGATGATTGATATGGGAGGGACTAGAACACTGGAGCTGTGCCATGCTTGAGCAGGTGGTTCTGGATGATATAAGAAAGCAGGCAGAGTAAGCCATGGAGAACACACCAGTAAGCAGTGTTCCTCCATGTTCTGATTCAATGCCTGCACCTAGTTTCTTGCCTTGAGTTCCTGTCATGGTTTCCCTCTATAATGGGCTGTCCCTGGACTTGTAAGCTGAAATAAACCCTTTCCTCTCCAAGGTGTTTTTTTGTTTGTTTGTTTGTTTGTTTTTGTTTTTGTCTTGATGTTTTATCATAGCAATAGAAAGAAAACTAGAAAAACTATACTCTTAGCAACTTGCCCTGTGTGAGGTACACAGTTAGGGCTTAAAAAGCAATTTGTGCATTCTTTTGATGTAATTCTTTTCAAAACAATTCTTCTTTAAGTTATGCATATATGTGTATGTTCATTTGTGTGTATGTGCACATTAATGTAGGTTCCTGTAGATGCTAGAAGAAGAAGGTCCTGGTTCCCTAGAGCTGAAATTACAAGTGGTTGTGAGCCACCTGTTAAGGATGCTGGGACCTGTGTTCCGTGTCTCTAGAAGAGCAACACATGCTCTATACGTCTGAGCCATGTCTCTGGCCCCTGGTGTGTCTCTTACATTTATGTAACACTGCTGACTCTCAGTTGCTGGTGGCAGCTCTCCAGACTGCTGAAATGAGTCTACAGTTCTTCGGGCTGGTCCCATCAGTCAGCGATTGTGCTCAGTGCTGACCACTGAGGGAGATTTTGAAATACCTGATAGTCTCTTTGGCAAGAAGACTTAAAGATGCAGCCGATAAGATGGGAATTATATAAATTAAATGTGAATTTTGATATATGGATCCTCAATTCTAAACAAAACACAGTTTCAGAGAAGGGACTAGAAAAGGGCTCTGTGGGAGTCGGAGCTTCAGCAGACAAGACCGAGAGATGTCAATGAGCAGAGGGAATGCTTTCTGTGGGGATGCTGGTCTTTATAAACAGACTGGCCTGGCATGGATGACATGAGGAACAGCCACTGGACGAAATGTAGTGGGATGTGTGTGAGAGAAGGTAAAGGTGAAAATAGGAAGAACCCTGAAATGTATTTCATGGTCTTGAAGCCACCTCTGGAACTAGCCTGGCCAACCTGGGCCTGTGGTAGCCAGGAGAGCAAGGAAAGTCAGCGAAGGCTTGGTACCTGGAGAATGACATAGGAACTCATCTTTGTTTCTTCAACTCTACGATCTCCATGTCACTCAAACCAACATTGAAGAGTCTATTCAGAAATCCCCCCTGAAGCTGGGTGATGGTAGCACACGCCTTTAAGGCAGAGGCAGGTGGATCTCTATGAGTTCAAGGTCAGCCTGATCTACAGAGTGAGTTGCAGGACAGCCAAGGCTACACAGAGAAACTCTGTCTCAAAAACCAAAACCAAACAAATTAAAAAAAAAAAATCTCCCTTGCCAACAAATTTACTTTCTACAAGGCAGAGGTTTCCAAGCTTGGGTATAATTTGAATCTTTTGGGGGGGCCTTTTGTTTCTTCCAGTGTTGACAATAGAACTTAGGAGGTTGATTATGCTGAGTAAGTACTCTTTACTCAGCTACACCCCCAGCCTGGGGATCACTTAGTCATCAGTACCACATATAACCAACAGACCTAACTAACAAGCATTTGAAGTAATATTTTAAATGCCAAACTCTGTCATCTTCCTCACTGTTGGACCCTATTTTGGCCCTGGTTTGAGCCTTAAGGACAAATCTGAGCCTGGTTCCAGTTTCTGCGGCCTTGTAGGAGAGCCTAAGCCTAGCTCAAATTTTGAGACCTATCTCAGTCACTTCCGTATGGGTGACTTGATGTAAAGTTTTGCCATTGGCCCTATCAGTCACCCCATAACCTCTGTTACCCTTCCCTGCTTCCAATGACATCTCATCCCACCAAAAATCCCCCTCCCTATGCTCCAAATTTAAATAAGCGAGAGACTGATCCAATAAAGTTGAGACTCCCGGCTCATTGTGTTTCTTTTGGGCTGGAGAGACTCTGTAGGACCGGGATTGCCCTTCTCTCCCCTGGACCTGCTGGCAAGCAGCCGACACCTCCCATTCTACCCCTAAATTCTGACTCAGTAGACAGAGATCTAGTGAACTTAACATGGTCCATAGACCAAAATCTGTGACAACGGCCTGAAAAGTAAGGGGCCAGAGGAAGATTAAGGACGCAGAGAATAGACAGCCAAGGAACAGCACATCGGAAGTACACTGTATAATTAGCCTCTTTGACTTTTTCAGAGTTTCAAATGTCACCTAGAACCATTCTTTTCTTTTCCAATAACTTGGGCACTTACTTAAATTTGGGAAGTAGAGTTATCTACACAAATGGTAGAGAAATCATTCACCCTCCAGAAGCCTAGGAAGAAAGGATACTGAAGTTCACCTTAATCCAAGGACAACCTGAAAGCAGATGCTTGAATTTATGTCTTGCTGTCTGCCGTGCCCAGAGTAGCTCATTTGAAACTACAATTAGTAGCAAATTATGGTCAGACTGACTTTCCCAAGAGCTGGTTTATTCTGTTAGGAAACCATTTAAAAGATCAGATTGGTGCAGTAACTAAATCACACGAGTCCATCTAGCACCAGTGGTTTGGATCTCCCAACCCTGCACAGGCTGCAAGTAGGCCTCTCTTTTGGCAAGAAGCTTCAGCTCTGGACTTTGCTGTATTTGTCATGTTCGCTCTAAAAATACCTAGAAATAGTGCTAGACACTTAGTAGCAAAAACACGGAATGAGGGACTGCAGAGATGGCTCAGCGGTTGAGAGCACTTTTGGTGTTCTGCTTGCTGCTCTTGCAGAGGACCCAAACTTAGTTCCTACATCCCACACAATGGCTCATGATCACCTATAACTCCAGTTTCAGGGGATCCAATGGCCTCTTCTGGTCCTCCCTGTGTGCATACAGGCACATGGGCACATACACATAAGAAAAAACTTAAAATACATCTTTTTTAAAAATGCAGAATGAGTAGGGCATAGAAATACATGCTTTTAATCCCAGCACCCAGGAGACAGTGTAAGGAGGATCTCTATGAGTTCAAGGCCAGCCTGGTCTACATAGTGTGTTCAGAACAGCCAAAGCTACACAGTGAGACCTTGTTTTGAAAACAAACATACAAACAAACAAACAACAAGAACAATTAAGAATGGTAAAATGCTCATTCTGACTGTAGCTCCAGATGCAAAAGTAAAGAACGGCCCAGTTCCTTCAATAGTATATATACAAGCTCTGTGCGAACTTATATGGGAAGGGAAGAGGGTCTCAGAGGCGAGACTTTCCTGGTCAACTTTCTTTTCATTCATACATCGTGAAGAAAGGTTGGACAGCCTGAGTCACCCCTGAGTATTTCACAGCTGCAGGTCTGACTGTGAGAGCTGGCTGGCTGATGCAGTGAGAATGTTCTGGAATGTACAGTGTGGGCCTTGAGTTCTAGATAAATAAATCTGCAGAGTGAGAATCTGAGAAAACTGTAGAAAACATTTCATTTCTATAGCATACCCTCTGGGAGGAGGAAAGCTTCTATAATGCTTTATGTTCTTTCCACTTTCTACTCTTCCGCAGCTGTATGCCAGAGCATGGCCATTCCACATGAGATAAACCCAAACAGCCCTAATAGCAGAGAAAATATATGTTAGGGCTTATCTTGCTCTTTTTCTCCAACTCCTCTTTCTCCTCCTTCCTCTTTCTCTTCTTCCTCTTCTTCCTTTTCCCCATCCTCTTTCCCCACCCCGTCTTCCCCTCTTCCTGGGCCTTCTCCTCCTGCTCTTCCTCCTCTTTCTGCTCCTCCTCCTCCCTCTTCCTCTTCCCCTTCCTCTTCCTCTCTCCCTCTCCCACTCCTCCTGGCCCTTCTTTTCCTCCTCCTTCTCCTCCTCCTCTTCCTCCTCCTTGTCCTGCTTCTTCTTCTCCTCCTCTTTCTCCTTGTTTTTTTTTTTTTTTTTTTTTTTTCCTGCAAACCAAAAATATTTGGCTTCATTTCATGTGATCCTGGCTGGATCTAAAGCTAAGTTCTTGTTAGGGAATGTAGCACTGTCTTCAGGACGACTGAGGAGAATGCAGCTGCCTCTGTTCCTTCATCTCTAAGTACATCTCTGCGATACCCCCACCAAGAGAATGAGTTTTTGAGTCACCAGCCAAGGACCTCAAGGGCAACCTTCTATCCCTTCAAGAACAGACAACCTCTGACTATCTGAAGGGGAAATTAAGCTGAATTTGAATTGAAAGCCAACACCTTTTTCAGAAATGTGAAGAATTCTGTTGCTTAGATTCTGTACTGAACACAGAATGGGTGGGTCTCTGGAGATTCTCCAAGACCACCGTGTTTCTGACTCCCAGCCAGGTGTCTTCCAGAGTCTAGTTCAAGAAAACACTTTTTTAGAAAAGATATTTTATTCATTCTGCATGATACCTCCTTCATGGTCCTAGTGATGGTCTGTGTCCCAAGTTTAGGCTGACTTCAGTATCCCGGGTTGTGTAAGAAGGGTCAGTTTCTCAGGTGAAAGGGAACCAGGTAACGGGAAGACATCTACCTGCCTGTCACTCAATGTGGCTCTGTCTATTGAGAAGACACAGTTTGAAGCTGATGCTCCTTAAGGTACTCACCATCTCTGCTTGATGTGTATTTTGAAGAACTGGGATGGTATTGCATCTTCATGGCATCTATTTGTCGATGGAGCCACAGGAAGGTGTTCATGTGTGTGATCTGCATGAAGCTCTCCTGCCTCCTGCTACTCTTCAGTGTGGCTCCTCAAAGCAAGCATCCCAGAACCCCAGGGGAAGTATCATCTTCAGCCTCCTCTGGTGCTTGTACACTGATGATCGTGTCACCAACCATCACCTAAGGAAGGTTTTCACTGGCTGAACTGTGTGTCTCCCTACAGGCTGTGTCACTGGATACCCCACAGAGTCAGAAGGCAACACTCTAGTGCAGCCTTCTTGGTCTTCTTTTATATATAGCTCTGGTTATCCTGGAAATTACTCTATAGATCTGCTGGCCATGAACTCAGAGAGATCTGCTTGCCTTTGCCTCCTAAATGTTAGGGTTAAAGGCATGTGCCACAACCACCGCCTGGAATCTTCTTGCTCTTCTAGGCATTTTATAGACTGTGATCAGATCTCCCAGGCTGCTTTGAGAACTGCGTCCTTGTTTTGATTTCCTTTCTGGAACCCAGTCATACGCCAGCTCATTGTTCATTTAAGCTTCAAAGTCCCTCATTTTTCCTTATTTTGTAGTTGAGGATAGTGAGACACAGGAAACTCAAATATCTCCTGTACACAGCTGGATGAGCGCTTGTCTCACTGAGTCCTCTGTTCCTCCTGTCTTGTCACTCTTTATACACATGAGAGAAACAAACAGAAATAGAGAGAGCGCATGCAGTTAATTCACTGAGAAATTCATTGAATGTTTTATTCAAGAGAACAAAAACAAGATAAAGCACGAGTATTTGTAGAAACCTCTATCACCTGATATTAGATATTTTTATTATTGTTAATGTCCCTGTGATTGCTTGTTATTGTCACAGAGTCTCAGTAGCCCAGGATGGTTTTGGACTCACTGTATAGCTGAGGCTGGCCTTGAATTCCTCATCTTTCTGTGTCCATCCTTTCCAGGTGCTGGGATTACACGAGTGAGCCTCCATGCTGCCAGGCCTGGTAAGAAGCTTTTTATATGTCATCTTATTTGAGCTTTTTATCAGTTCAGTGAACAGGGTTCTGTCATCTAAATGAATTGTATGGGAACTGATAGCTCAGTGAGGTTGTGCTTTGCTTTCTAAATAAAAATTGCACTTTTGGGAGGGGCTGTGCTTGGGACCCAAGCCTGACTTAGCCAGGAGCTGTTCCACTACGCCATACCTCTAGAGCTCTGTGGATAGCATCATCCTGGACTCTAGAGAGGAAACCCCATGAAGTGGGCCACGGTAGTCACAGGACAACACTGAGGGATGTCCTGCTGCTCCTGTGAGCCTGCCTGCCCTGCTGCTCTCCTTTTCTCTGAGACTATTTTCAGCCTGATGTGACAGTAAGGGAAAAACCAGGACCTTGGTGTAGTGTTGAGAATGGGACACCCAATGTGCAAGTGTTACAAACAACGCCTTATTGTATTGATGCTACCTGGAGTGTAGAGAGAAGGAGGTGGCAAGGACATGTCATGGGTGGGTCATCTTCTTTCTGTAGAACATACAATTTTTAGCGCAGCCTGACTATGGGACAAATAGTAAACAAAGGGTAGACAGACAATAAGCTCCCAGGAAACACTCCATTCATGTCCCCCCCCCCACCACCACCACCACCACCACCACCACTTCAGTTTAGGAGCTGGTTTGCCCTCCAGGTGGCCTTCTGAATGGAGGTGGGAAAGAGACAATAAGAAAGGAATTTACAATCATTGACCAAAGGTAACCTGGTTAGGATATAATCTTCCCGTTTTGCTTGTTCTGAGCCTTCATTCATTGTATTTGTCTTTGAAGAAACAGCCACTGTGATTGTGTTGTGATCCTCCCCCTCTCTAGGGAACTGAGGTCTGAGAACTGAAGACTGCAAATTGTCAGAACTTGTTTTTTCCTGTCTTCCCACAAACCTGAGGTGGGCTTGCAAACTAGTAAAGAGATTTAAATAGGAAGCACGGACATTGAACTCTGTGTTTTGTTTCTTCTTTAAAGAGTACAAAGTGACTTTCAAAAAGATCAGGATGAACTAACCGATGCTATTTTACAAATCCTCCTAAGAAAGCAAAAGCCCAAGAAAGAGCAGAAGATGACAAAAGAATCAATGTCAGACTGGGGCCACGAGGTTCCCAGAACATTCCATCTCCATGCTCATAGGCTCCCCTTTTCCAGAAAGATGCTTGGGAATGCCACCTTCTTGCTGTTGCTTTAACAAAGGTGGAAGAACTGGTCCACTCACAGGACTTTGATTTCCAGGAATATCAGCAAAATAAAAGCTATAATGGTGTCCTCTTACAGTGGACTCCACAGGCTGTGGGGTTTTCATGATAGCACCTCGCTGCCTTCTATTCTGGGACAGCTGAGAGTGACCTACATTGCTCCTTCGTTACAAGGTTTTGCATGGGAAATAACAAATTACAAGATGAGAGGCTCTGATGTTGAAACTCATCCCTGAAACTCAGCAAGGCTTCGCTGTTTCAAATCCCTAGGCCCAGGTTCATGAATTTTGTTTATGTATTCATTTATTAATAAGATATGTGGTGCTGAGACATGGATAAAAAATTAAAACATAAATTCATCAGGAGGACCCATCATGGAGCTAGATTAAAATTCAAAACCTCTGAATTTCCCCACACCTCCTGCCACAAAATAACAAGGTCATTACTAATCGCAAACAAAGATCGCTCTCTCTTCTCCCCAATAACAGGCAGGAAAGCAGACCTGAGAATACTTGCATAGCTCCAAACATCACTCCCAACATCCCAAACCAAAACAAAAGCAACTTGCTAAAGAGCCAAACAAACAGAGAAGTCAGCCCCCAGCAAACCCTGGTGAGCTGCCAAACCCAGCTTCTGGCTGCTTGCCTTGCGGGGAATTACGTAATTCCCAGACAAGGGCTCTCCACTGATAATCTCAGCCTCTCCTTAGACTTTTACTCCTGGGAACTGACAGCAAAAATTAGGTGAGAATCTTCCTTCCACCAGTGTAACAAGAATGCTGATTTTTATTAGGTCATTTTGTCAGTGGGGTGGTTAGAGACGGTGTAGAAGGAAATGCCATATTTATGAGGTTATAGAACGATCTCCATTTTTCACGCCCTAAAATGTAATTAGAGTATCCATGTTGACACTCAGTTATCCTGCCTTCAGTGCTCAGGGGCCAATAAATGTGAATACCTAACCCAGAAGGTACGGTTAACCCTCCTTCATCCTTCACAGCGGGACAGCAAGCTTAGACCGAGGATCTGGGCTGGGGTGCTATTCTGGTGGTTAGCTCTGGAAATGCAAAAGGAGGTGAGAAGCGAAGTTAGGAAGGTAGGATCAGAGGCAGTGTTAGCGACTACCACAGACAGGATGCCTTCCAGATGCTCAGCTATTAATACCTACAATGATTCCCTAAATTGTTGTTCTAAAATGAATCTCAACTTGCTAGGAATCAAACATAGTGAATGCTGACTTGCGTTTCAGTGACTCTAAAGCCCGCCCCACACCCACTAGGGGATTTCACCTTTTCACCTGAAAGTGTCTCCTGCTGTCACTCACTCCACGGGGCCCTGCCCTTACAGATATCCATCCCTAAGACCAAGGTCTACACAATTCCTGTCTGTGCTGTTTCAGCGCTACAAGCCACTTGCAGCCATTTGAATGTAAACTAAAATGCAATAAGACCCACAACACAGTTTCTTCGCTTCATCACCCACGTTCCCGAGTATTTACCACACATAGCCAGCGGAAACTCAGAAGAACGGAAGTTCCGGTCTCCATAGGAAGTTTTGTTGGGTAGCCTTGGAACTGGACCATGAGGATGGACAGCCATGGGACCTTCATGGATCTTTTTTAAAAAAAGAATTACGTATTTATTTTATGTATATGAGTACACTGTAGCTGCCTTCAGACACACTAGAAGAGAGCATTTGCTCCTATTACAGATGGTTGGGAGCCACCATGTGGTTGCTGGGAATTGAACTCAGGACCTCTAGAAGAGCAGTGAGTGCTCTTAACCTCTGAACAGTCTCTCCAGCCCCGACCTTCATGGTCTTCATAAGCCCTCCTCCTAGCCAATTGCACTTACTTCTGGCCCTGGAGGATCCACCTCAGCCTGCTTATTAGAGCAGAAATGTTTTGGTTCCCTTCTGGGTTTCCAATGGGAAAAATAGAATTTTACTTAAGTACATTGTTGATTTTTGTCTGCCCACTACTGCTTCTACTCCTGGGAAGTGAAATCTTACTAACTGGTTAATTGGGGAAGAATAATTGTGACGGTATCTACTGGGAACACCAGTTCTGCTGTATCTCCAGGGCTCTGCCTCTATGCTAGGTAGGGTGTAGGGACAGCCTGAACATCCAATTTACCTTTTAATCCACTCCTCACTGCCTTGCTTCTTATTGTGAGAGCCAGTACATTATAAAATTACATTCACAGCAGAATAAAAGAATATCTGAGGTTGGACACAGGTAATGTCAAGACACAGGGAACAACATGGGCAGGTGAAACCTATCCCTCAGGTCACATCTATAGCTGCATGTGGTTAGGAGACCTCTTTGACCAACTTATGAAAGAGTTAAAGGCTGAGTTTGGTTTGCAGATGAGTTGACTCTTATATAAGTTGAAAACAGCCTGGTTTAATTCAGCTCCGTTGCGGGTAATCCTGAAAAAAAGTGGAGATATTTTGGAAATATACATGGCCATACAGTTTATGCAAAACAAAGGAGTAGTAAAGAGTAAAAGCACCTGGAAGCCCATGGTTAGTATTAAGGGTCATGTTTGTCTGTTGAGGAGCTGGAAAGAGAAAGAGTGTAGGATTAGGAACAGAGACGTCTGGGGAAGACATATGTAGAAGCGCCTATAAGAGAGAGTGTAAAGTATGGCAAGCCTTGGGTTAAATAGCAATGCCTATAGTGAGTATCTGGCATGAAAGAAGCAATGAACCACCAAGTAGACATAGTGGCTTGGTCAGCTGACTCCAGTTACAAGCTTCGTGTCATAGTGACAGAGTAGAAATTATGCATGACACAATACTATGGATTCCTTCTCACTAAGGCTAACTTGCTACTGATAAATATCCAGACATCTAGGAACAGCAACGAACCACTGGCTTGGCTCCATCCTCAATGGAGATCAACCATCCAATTGGTAGCAAATGATTACATTGGACGTCTTCCATTTTGGAAGAGTCACTGATGTCAATTGACTGAGTCAACATGTACACTGGGCACAAGACTGTAATTTTTTGCCTAAAGGGGCATCTGTCAGCATGACTATCAAAGGGCTACATAATGCCTGGCTCACTGACACAGGAGCCTGTGTGGTATTACATTGGCTTGGGGAGGCTGAGTAAAGGCTACGAGGAGGAGCAGTAGGCCCAAGATCATAGCACCCATTGCCCTTATCACATACTGCAACACCCCAAGGACAAAGTCTGATAAAGTGATGGAATAATTTTTTTTAATAACTAGTGAGGACACAGATTAAAGGTGGACATTATCCTCCAGTTCACAGTGTACCTTTCCAGTCAGCAATAACTTTATGAACAGTTTCTGCATAGGTAGCACTGTAAATCTAAGAACCAAGGAATAGAAATAAACATGGCCCTGCTCATGTCAATCTGTATCCCCCTTTCAAAAATCTGTGCATCATTTTTATTACACTTTCAGGTGTCTAGGTTTGGAAGGCCTCAGTTCCAGAAATATATTTTCTCCAGAAAACTCATCAGGAACCTTACTGATTTTAATTATACTACTGCCTGATCTTTGTGCCAAGGTCTACCATGCAGGTGGAACAGCCTCCATCCTTTCTAGAAAGAGTAAGGAATCCTTATGGTCACAAAGAGTCAGGGATGCTGTCAAACACCAGGGTGGTCTAGAAATTCCTTCATCTATGTTTAATAGAAAATGGACAAATGTAACAACCATACCTCAGATCTGATTGACAAATGTCTTAGTAACTTACTAGGCAAACCACCGGGAATGAGCATGTGACTTTGAATGTGTATCTGCCTTGTTGTGTTGGAAAAGCACAACTGTTTCCTTGACGTCATTCACCACCTCTGGCTCTTCCAATTTTTTTTTTTTTGACCCTTCTGCATAGATTCCCAAGCATTGGGGGGAGAGGTATGGTATAGACATCTCATTTGGGCTGAGAATTCTGATCTCTTATTTTCAGTACATTGATCATTATAGGTCTCTGTGTTAAGTGCCATTTACTACAAGAAGCTTGTCTGATGAGGGTTTGGAGATTGATTGATCTATGTGCATATCAGTAAGCCATTATGAATCCATGTAATGCTGTGTCTATTTAGAATACATACATACATACATACATACATACATGCATACATACATACATGCATACATACACATATACATACATACATATTAAATTTGTGTGTTTGTATGGACACTCATGTTCATGTGAACATATATGTACCTGTCTATAGATATGTGCAGCATATGCATGCAGGTACCTGAAGAGGACATGAAATTCTCTGAAGAATGTGTCCTGGGCCCTCTGCAAGAACAGCATGAGCTCTTAGTCACTAAGCCAGCTCTCCATGTTTATTTTTTGAAATAAGGACACTAAATCTGAAATGTACTCATTGAGCTACCCTGGGTAAGCAATATGTTACAAAGGAGGTCTGCCTCTCTTTGTCACCCACCCCAAAGTTCTGCGGTCACAAGAGCATCCTTCCACATCTGGCTTTTTATACGGGTTCTCGAGATCTAGATTTCCATTCTCATGCTTGCAAACTAGGCACTTTACCAACTGAAGTACCTCCCAAACCCTCCATAATTTTTTTAAAATTTTATGCATATGAGTGTTTTATCTGCATATATTTATGTGCACCATGTGCCTGTGGTGGCCAGAAAAGGATGTTGGATCCCATGGAACTGGAGTTACAGATGGTTGATTGTCGTGATGCAGGTACCGGGAATTGAACCTGGATCTTCTGCCAGAGCATCAAATGCTCTTAACTGCTGAGCTGTGTCTCCAGCCCTCCATGCTTTTAAACAAGTGAATACTCTCATCCAGTAACTAAAATTGAAAATTTTTGATTATGCATTAGAATAAATAGGAATATTTAATGCAGAATTGTTTGTGATTGTAATAAAGAAGGCAAAAACTTAATAGGGACTAAATAAACTGTCATATTTTTACAATGAAACTGAATACAGTTGTAAAACCAGTGAAGTAAAGATTCAAGTGCTAACATGAAAAATCTTCCGGATATATTGCTAAATGTAAAAGGTTACAGAATGATGAATGTATTATGACTATATAATTAAGGCAACCTATGAAAATATTGGCCAATAGAAATGCATGGGGTTTGGTGAGAGGAGCCAGAATGCACCGAGTGATTGATGCCCATCCCTGCTTATTTCTTCTGCCTTTGCTACATTATATCTGTCTCCCAATCACTCCACTTTCCTTCCATAATCTCTGCATTGTAGGAGTTAAAGATGGAAGCCAAACCTATGTCCTATGAACTGTTTGTGTTTCCTCTCATTAACAACCAGTTGAACTCAGTTGATAAACAACACCTCCAATCCAGGCTGCTAATTACAGTGTCAAGATAAATGGATCCATCATGGTCTGCACTCTGGCTCACAGGATCCCATTGATGAATAATTAACCGAGCAGCAATATGATGTGTTAGATGGAAATCTGCCTGCTCTGGCTACCTCCAACACTTGAAGATAAACCACAATTTGGCAGAGCTAATATAAATAAGTATTTGAATAGCAAATATTTTAAAGTACAGGTTAAATAAGAAGCTATAGTGTCTTTGCTAAGGAAAACACTGGCAATGTTAGCCTGTGAGTTATTATTAGAGCATGCAGATTCTGAAATGAAAACATTCCAGAATCCAGGAGATGATTGCTTTTGTATCCAAGGTCCAGTGGTCAAGGAAGGGAGGTAGAACAGGAATGGCAAGCTGTTTTCTGGTGTTTATTCTTCTTTTATTTTGGAACTGCCCGATTTTTCTCTGGTATAGTAGGATTTTAATATGTGGGCTCTCTGATCATAGTTCTGTGATGGGGGGGGACAAAAAACACTGTGGGTGTGGTGGGTGTGGCTGGCCGTGCTGAAGGGCAGTATAGCTCTGGTCCTTTGTGGACCCAATCTTGCAGCACATGTCAGTAAATGCAAAGGAGAATTGACTATAGGAAGAGGGCATTTTTAGCTAGATGAAGAAGCCAGAGCGAGGTTTGCAGATAATTCAGGGGATCTAGCTAAATTTAAATTCCTTATCAACAATGGATACTTTAAAATGTAATTATATAGTAGATATTTCACAGGCAAACATATTAAAAGTTATTCATTGCTTGTCCAAAATTCAATTTCAGATTTAATTGGGTGTCTTGTCTCCCTTCTCCCTTTCTTTTAATGTTGAGTACCAAACCCAAAGTTTTGAATAAGTGAGGAAAATACTTTACCACCAAACTTTATCCTCAGCCTGAACCTTTGCATTTTTTATTTGTTTAAAGTCTATCAGTTAAGCCAGGTGTAGTGGTCCGTACCTTTAACCCTAGCACTCAGGAGCAAAGGTCGGTAGATTTTTGAGTTTGAGGGCAGTTTGTCTACATAGTGAGTCACAGAACAGCCAGAGCTATATATACAGAGAACCCATCCCAACCCAAAAATCAGCAACTAAAAGAACCCCCAAATGTATGTTATTTAAGAATACATGCAAAAAATGCTATATGAATTTAAAAATGTATTGTTCTCTGTGTTTCTTGATGTTATTGATTCTAAAATAATAAATTATTACCAATATCTTGAAATCAAAATATCGATATTGAATCAAATTAAGGACTATAGTTTTTGTTGGGGTGTCCTGTAATGAAACAGATTGTCTCAAACCAGTGAGTCTCCATGTCAGCAAAACAGCTTTATCGATTCTTGGAACTGCTAAGAGCTGGAAAGACTGTTTTACAAAGCAGGGAAACATGCATGGCAGGTTCTTCTCTCTTCTCTGCTACTTTCAGGATGGGACTAGTACTACACTCATGATGTCACCACTGAATTTGTCGTATAGCACACCAGTAGGACTTTCTGTTTCCTCCACAAAATGATTGGGATGATTCTCTGCCATTGCATGATGGGAAAGTTTCCCTGTCAGTCATCCACTGGAGAAAGCAAAAGAATAGCACGGATATTAAGGTTCACTTACGTAAATTAAGAAACCATGAACATAAGTCCATGTAGCTAAAAGCTATCCTTTATGTTGGCTTAGGGCTTGAGCCACTCCTATGTGTAATTACTTTAGGGAAGGGGACTAGTTATTGTGGAGAGGTAAGGAAGGCTTCCATGTGTCTTATACCTTTATGGGTGGACACAGAAAGCAATTCGATCACAACACAGGAGCACCATAGAAGTACTCCCTGGACTAGGAAAGACACTTCCTATTTCTTTCAGTTGAACGGTAATATTAATGTGAATACTAGGAAAAAAACCTTACTTTAAGGAGCATCACTGGTAATTGAGGGCATTTTACCCACTTTAAAGTTCAAGTTTACAAAATCCCATCTTCAGCCAGGTGGTGATGGTTCATGCTTTTAATCCCAGCGCTTGAAAGGCAGAGACAGGTGGATTTTGGTCTACAGAATGAGTTCCAGGATAGACAGGGCTACACAGAGAAATCATGTTTTGAAAAACTGGAAAAAACTAGGAAAGAAAGAAAGAGAGAAAAAAAGAGAAAGAAAGAAAGAAAATCATCTTCGAATAGACCTATAGCTATGGCTAATCTGTGCTTGCTAGTGAGTATCTATGGCCTAGATGAGGGGAAGAATTACCTGAGGAATGACCCATTACCCACAATTGAATTCTAATGCAATTCTTGCCCTTTGGCAACCCCTGACTATTGAATAATCAGAAGAAAACCAGCCTTGGTCTTCTCCTTTTGATACTATCTTAAACTATATAAAATGAATAATTTATGGACCAACAGGGCTAAGTATCAATGTGGTAGTTTGAATAAGAATGACCCCCATAAGCTCATATATTTGAATATTTAGTCCCCAGTTGGAAGATGTGTTAAGGTAGAATTAATGGCCTTGCTGGAGGAGGTGTGTATTGAGAGTGGACTTTTTAATTTTTTTTTTTAATATTTACACTGTCCCCAGTTAACTTTCTCTTTGCTTCACACTTAGAAGCTCTCAGGTACTGCTCCAGGGCCATGCTGTCTGCCTGCTGACATGTTCTCTGCCATAATGGTCAGGGACTCACCTTATGAAGCTGCAAGGCCCAATAACGTCTTTCTTTTATAAGCCACCATGGTCATGGTGTCTCTTTGCAGGACTAGAAAAATGATTAAACTAATCAGTAATTTTATGTAGTTCAACAAATGCTTCTTGATATTCTTTTCTTTGTTGTTTAAAATTTTTGTGACATGTCCTTTTAGCAATAGTTAAATTAGTGAAAAATACCTTTTGGTAAGGTATAATGGTGTATGCCTATGATCCCAACACTTGGGATGTGGAGGCTGGAGGGTCAGGTGCCCAGGCCCACGGAGATTCAACGAGACCTTAGGGAAGGGGACGAAAGAATGAAGGGACAAGAGACACAAGGAATGAGAGCAAGTCTGGGGTTCTGATCAAGCTCTGAAACTTTTAATTTTGGGTGCAGGCTATAAAGACAAAGCAAACCAGGAAGTTTGTGTGAGGGTCATTGCTTAGGGCTGTCCCACTATTGAAAGCTTATTGTCCTAGAGCATCCCATTGTCAAGAACAGCAGGTAACTTCCTGGGTTAGAACTAGGTAACTTCCTTCTCTTAGCACAGCAGGTAGTTTCCTGGGTTTGGCTCCCGACAGTCAGGATCATTTTTAAAACCATAGCTAGGTCAAGACCAGCCTGGGCTACACTGTCCCAAAAATCAAAAAACAAAAATGAAAACCACTTTTTAATTCATTAGTTATAACCCCGTATTTATAAGTGGGAGTGCGGAGACTTAGCCTACACTCCTGACATTTTCTTCCTAGAGAATTCAGACATTTTGGCCTTCATTCATCTTCTCTAAGAAGAAGGGTGTGTGTGAAATTACATATTTGATGAGCTTTCCTTCTATCTTAGGGCTTGTCCCTCACTGTGGTCTCTTCTGTTCCCCCAGAGATAATCCCTATAACTTCTTGCTCAGAACCTATGCAGACAGACAGGTTCCCTATTGCAATTTGTTGACAGATGGGCTTTTGTTCTGAGTAACCTCTCAGAAGCTCAGTTAGAGTGCAATTTCCCCTCTGTTTGCAGGCTCTGCTTGGCACTGCCAAAATCTCTCATGCTAATTGTGCTCAAAGGTTGTCTAAATTGAATCTTTTAGTAGACGATGGCTACCATAGCGATATGAAGCAGTTCCGATTTTACACTTAGGATATTTGGATAATTTGATAGCTGACTTTCTACCCTGTGAGTATGTGATAGCATTTATTGGTTCCCATGATTATTTCCCTTTAGGCTATATACTTGCTGTGGGGATGGAACTAACATAATACTTTTGTGGGCTTGAACTATTTCCTGCTCGCTAGCAAAATGGAGTGTGCTTTCTCAAAAGCACTTGAGAGTTTGCTTTTATTTAAAAACAAAACAAAAACACGGTGTAGGACAAATGCACAGAAAAGCCGTTAAAATTATCATCAGTGCTCAATGAAGAGGTTTGCAGAGCTTCAGAGCTCCCTTCTACCTGCTCCTGTTCCTTTCTGATACCTGCTTCCCTGACCTTCCCTTCCCTGTCAGACATGAGTTCTGCAACTTCGATGTGAGTGCAGTCACTTTAGTGTCTGCTTTTGGTGTCTGGCTTCTCACAGGGAGCACTACTGTTGTTTCTTAATCCTGTATATAGTGCTTGCTGTGCACTCTAAAACAATTACTGGGAAGGAAACGGGGCAGGCAGAACAGGAGGAAGGAAGGGTGGGTAAGGGAATGGGGGGGGGAGAGGGTCATAGGTTTCATTGTCTGTATCTATTTTCAAGGTGTTATAGCCCTTAAAAGTTTGGGGGAGGGGTATATCAAGCCATTGGTGGCTATTGTAAGGACTTTAGTTAGAGAGGAAATAAAAAGATCTGGCTGAGCCATCTTGCTTGAGTTGTGCTGTGGGAGCTGTCTACATGGTGTTTTTCTCTTGTGAACCTTAAGCAGGCTCCTGGGGATTGGCTTGGCCTGCTTTTATGGTCCTGCTTTGAGCACCTTGGTCTTGGTGTTATGGTTTCACACTGCAGTTATCTGCCCATGGTCTGAAACAAATATCAGCTAGGACTTCCTTCCTCTCAGGTTTTCAACGAGATTGTAGATAATAGACGGGAAGATAGCGTCTCAATTCTCTTATTAATAAGGGAGTCCATGATTGTCATAGTCATTTGTATATGATAGAAACAGGCTTAGTTTAAGCCTCCCCACTGCCTCCCTCAGAACTTTCTCTCTTATATGACACACGCTGACCATCCACTTCCAGGTTCCGGTCATTTTCATTACTTCCCATCATTCATAAAGCATGAGGAAGTGAGGGCAGATTTAAGAAGTACTTCCAATCTAGCTGTTGAAGTCCCAGTCTGATATTGCACATTCTACTTAATTTTACGAGCGAAGCATAGTGATCATTTACTCTTTAAATTTTTAGATGAAGAAATAGCCATTGTATAATTCTTCCAGGGCCTTCTCCTCTTCTCCATATTCCTCTCTCTTTTTGGAGAGGGGGACAGTATCAATTTTCCTTATGGGATTTGTTATATTTTTCACTCTTAATATATTCCATATACTTATAACCAATTATTACTATCGTGAAGCTTAATTAAAACCATCTACATATGCTGTAAGTTTTATTGCAGGTAAAAGTTTTGTTTGTGGAACAGTTTTGGTCCCTGCTGGTTGCCTTTGATGAACATATCCCTCATTTGTATTAAATTCTTGTATTTCCTTCTAATATATAAAAGTGGGCACAAACATTTTCTATAAGCCCCCCTATGACATAAAAGCATAAGCCTACAATATATTCATATCAAATCTCTCTCTCTCTCTCCCCCTCCCCGCTCTCTGTCCCTGGAGCCCTGGAACTCTTCTTCCATCAGTGCTGAGATTTCTCTTTCTTTTATACAACCACATAGAATTCCTCTACAGTAGACAAACTACTATTGTTTATTGCATGTGTCCTATTTGATGGATTTCTGGATCACTTCCTCTTTTGCAAACAAATGACTTTACACAAATGTCACTTGTGAGCTAGCAAGTGTCGCAGTAAGATATACAACTGGAAATAAAGTTTCCGTGATTAGGAGTGATTTAGATTATGCTGCTGTCCTGTCCTTAAAGTGGCCACACCAATATATCCAACTCTATAGGAGGACTCTGTCTTCCTCTTTATGAGTGCTGATCATATTCTCTGAGAGGAGATGTGTTGGGGGTCCAGCCTCGACACAGATCGGAGTTCTCAACTGGAAGCAGGGATGTCTGGGATGTGCATAATAAATATAAACAGACTACTTTTTGGGTACAAGCTGACAGGCAATTTTTCAAGGCTTAAAGATTCTCTCTTTTCTCTCTCACTGTCTGCTATCTTACTCACTCATTCGCTCGCAGCTTGAGGCTGCACATACTCTGTATTCTCCTGTGCACCCTGCTTTTCTCCTGTGCACTTTTCTTTTCTCGGACTCCCACATTCCTATACACACACTCTTCACACACATCTCACATACACCTCACACACACCACATACACTCTCCATACACACCTCACATTCTCTCTTCACTCATTGTTCACATTCTCTTCTCATGCTCTCTCATTCGCTCTCTCACTCGTGCGCTCTCTCTCTCACCACATTCACCTCAAATGCTTCTTTGCCTTTCTCTTGCCCCAGTATTTTATTGATACTCCAAAAGCAGGTAGAAAAAACAACATTGTATAATCATTGCCAAATCAAATTCAAAAGAGTAACCACATCCCACAAAGAATTAAGAATTACAATTGTTCCCCAAAATTTCAAGCTTCCCTATTCCCAGGCCTGTAACCAAAATAATAATAACAACTGCAAACTTATCATTATTTAAACTTAAACTTTTAACTTATTATACTTCAGAGCTCAGAGCTCTGAGGTTAGCTACTTGCATTTTCCTGTGAAGCTCTAATAATAAACTACATGGGCAAAGCTGCCAGGCAGTGGCCAGAAAGAATCAAATTAACCCTTAACTCAGTAGTTCCACTAGCTTTCTACTTCTGTGCATTGCACACAATGACTCTCCTGAGAGTACCTGTATTTTGACTTAGTTTTACTAGTATAAGATTTTATATATTCTATACTTCCTTATCTAGGAACCACTCTTAAATGTTATGCAAAACTTACTTCATAACTTCAATAGATTTTCCTTTCTTGGGATCACCAGTGTTGGCTCTATTTCATTTTCTAATAATCTCTTCAAACTTCCTTTGCAAATCAAGTGTTTATCTGGAACTACCGTTGTGCAGTTACTGCATTGTTTCCAAGATGAGAACACACAGCATGCACCTGGGCCATTAGGACTGTGCTGAGCTGTGCCCTATACCTCAATTTTTAATTGTTTAAGAATCATTACATCAAGAAGCATCTAGTTTCACAGAATTCACCAGAACAGAAGGAGAAAGAAGTGAGAAAGTCAGATATAATAGAATAATTATGTACACCAAGGCCAACTGAAAAACAGTCACGTACAAATGAAATCTATACAGCTGTTGTCCAGGGCTAAGGTTAAGAGAAATGGGACCAACTGTTCTTTTACAAAGAGCTGCTGCGTGTTACTGAGATGTCTCCATCCTGGCCTACTGCAGGCAGTCCCTTATTTCAGATGGTGGGTCCCCTGGAGGGATGTGTCTTCTGCTTCTCAGGGTCCCAGACACCATCCTCTTTACAAGGAGTTGCTGCAGGCTTCTGAGATGTCTCCATCCCAGCCTACTGCAGGCAGTCCCTGTCTTTGTATGCTGTCCCCAGCAGAGATGGCACACAGAGAGACGGTCCAACCCTCTCTAGGTATCACTCTGTCTTTTGCTTCCTTTACCTTCTCACTAACCCCAACTCAACCTTTCTCTGAGCTTTTGCTGACATCATTGAGTGGGTTTTCACTTCTTGATTCTACTGTTTTATACTTGTAATTAAGGACTGTAAAGATTAAACCTGTAGGCTAATAAGGAATGTAAGCTAATAGTTTGATACTGTGCTGAGAAAGTGACTTGGAGGCTAAAAAAAGAAAAAGCTGTTAGATCTCTTACAAGTCTATATATGTTCACCTGTATTTCATACATGCATGGGCTGTTGACTTCACAACATTTATTTATTCAGAAATTATTTATTCAGTACCTACCATATGCCAGGCAGTATCCTAGGGATTTATGACAGCTCTGTGAATGAAACAAATAAAGCTTCTTTTTCTTGTGAGACAAGAGAGTAAGTAGTAACTATTACAAAGAATAAATTGACATATTAGGGTTTCACCAGATCAGATCCAATGGGATAAAATATGTACAGTTCAATAAAGTTGTGAATGGAGACTTAGGAACACTGGGTATCGGTGGCTTCTGCAGGATTCAGATTCAAGCTGGACTCTCTGAGAAGGTAGCCAGGCATTTTTTTTTTTTTTTTAGAGATTTGGAAGAGATATGCCATTCAATGCTTGTACTTTGTCACAAAAGGGATTAGTCAGGGCAAAGTTTTTATTGCAGGGCCTTGCATAGAATGTTGACAGTAAAGCAGAAGGCCAGTCAAGGAGAACTATAAAAGGTGAAGTCAGAGACATACCCGGGAGTCAAATCATGTAATGACTGGTTGGCCATCTGAGAACCTAGGCTTTGCCTCTGAGTGAGGTGAGGCGGCATTGCAGGACTTAAACAGAAAGGAGACATGATACTTCTGACATTTTGATTCATAATTTTGGTTGCACTGTTAAAAGCAGACCGTCGGAGGGAGGAGAATGAAGGGGGCCCAGCCAGGAAGTAATTTCATTATAGCAAAGCATGGTAAGAACTTGTGATGCTGGAGAAAACTGACTGTAGTCTGGATATGGAAATTCGTCAGGTAACAAACACCATGGCAACAGAGGAGACCAAGACTAATGTTAATGTTTTGGCATCATGAACTTGAAGAAGGTGTCGCCAACATCTGAGATGGAAAAAAAAACACAGAAAGAACAGACTAAATGTTTTGGAATATTGAGCATGCAAAGGAAGAGGTGTCTAGAGATAGTCAGAGTAGAGCAATTGAGTCTAATGACTGAAGAACATTCTAGTGGAGATAGGCTTTGAGGGTTGTTGATATGGATGGTATTTAAAGCTAAGAGAGTGGAAACCTTACAAAGGTGGTGGGGGTAGATGGAGAAGAGATTCCAGGGCTCCCTCTGGGGTACTGCAACACTAGGAAGCTCAGGAGAGGATGAGGAATGAGGGAAGGATCCAAAAGCACCAGGAAGGTTGCAGGGACATGGTGCTCTGTAAAGAGTATTCGGATGAGAAGGGTGCTAACCACATCAAAGGTTGCTAATGGGTTGAGGGATGAGGAAACAGAACTAAAAATTAGATTCAGTAGTGAGATGGCTCAAGACAACTTTGATTAAAAACAGTTTTGGGGTGGTAAGAGGGCTCAGTGATTTAAATTGCTTGCTGCTCTTGCAAAGGACATATGTTCTATTCTGAAATCCCCTCCCTCCACACACACACCAGGCAGCTCACAATATGACTCCAGGTACAAGGGCTCTGATGCTCTCTAGACCCGATAGGCACCTGGGTACTCACATATAAGTAAAACAAACAAACAAACAAACAAACAAAAAAACAAAAAAACCCCAAACCAAAAACAGGTGAGGTTAAGAAACAGTATGAAAAAGACCCAACAATAAAATAAGCATTAAAAAAACTCAGTATTGTTATTTGTTTGTAATTGTCTTCTGTTTTTATTTGGAGAGGGTTTGCTGGGTTTTTTTTTTAGAGAAAACAAATGGGCACGTGGGAGAAATATGGTCCAAAGAAGTGTTTTTTAAGATGGTTAAGTAACCGTATGTCGCTGCTGTGCTGATGGATCTGGTGTAGAGATGGACAGGTTGCTGCAACACTGCAGTGAGCTTCAGGGAGATCTGGGTAACCACAGATTGATTGACATTAGGTAGAGCATAACAGTTGGAAGGTGAAGAAGGGTCTTTGTCTAACCCAGGTTCGAGTTCCATCACCTGGATTACAGCTTACAACTGCCTGCAACTCCAGTTCCAGAGGATTCAGGGCAGCAGCATGCATGTGGAGCACATATACATGTGTACAGACAAAATACCTATACACATGAAATAAAATAAATCTTAAAAAATTATTGGTCTTACACTTAAGAAGAGACCTGTTAATGTATTTGGGTCACCCCCTACCCCTGAAGATCATTAGCCAGACAGCTGGTGACCATAAAAATGGAGTACTGGGTCCTTTTAACCTTTAAAATAAATTAATTCAAATATTTTGGGAGGTAAAACACTTTGTATCCTTGTTCTTTTTCTTTTTTTTTCAACTTGTTTTTTCCCTTTCCATTTTTCCTGCCTTCTTTCTTTTTTGAAAACAATTTGGAAGTAAATTTTTTTCTTTTAATTAATTGTGCCTCCATATCACCATTTGGAAAGAGCTTCTGTCTTTAATAATACTCTCGTATTTATTACCCTCTTCTTTACTTAATAGTTTGGTGGTATGGACAAAGACAGAATTAACATTTCCTCTTCTAAGATGAGAACCGGAGGTACTAGAGTGGAAAATATAGTCCAGATTACAAGACTCAAAATACAAAGTAGAGTTCAACTGATTTTCACTTTCATCCACCAATTCTACCCGTTACCATTTTCAGAACTAGACCTATTTGTGTATGTGTCCTGGTTGTTTCTGTTGTTGTTGATGGTCCGTTTTCAACTTGACACAATCTAGATACATTCAAGAAGAGGACTCTCAATTAAGAAAAATGCCTCCAAAGGATTGGTCTATGGAGGAGTCTGTCAGGCGTTTGCTTGATTAATGACTGATGTGGAAGGGCCCATAGAGGGAAATGCTAATCCTAGGCAGGTGGTTGTAAGTTGTATGAGAAGGCAAGCTGAGTAAGTCATGAGGAACAAGTCATGTTCATCCATGGTTTCTGCTTCAGCTCCTTCCTTGAGTTCTTGTCCTGACTTCCCTCAGTAATAGAATGTGCCCTGGTAGTTATAAACTAAAATAAACCCATTCTTCTCCAAGTTGTGTTTGGTCATGGTATTTTATCACACCAATAGAAACCTAACTAGGTCAGTCGGCATACCTGTGCATTTGTGAGACTTTAAGCATGCATGCCATAGTACACCTGTGAAGAACTGAAGACAACTTGCAGGAGTCAGTTCTTGTTTTGTGACACTATTCCTGGAGAGAACATGAACAAATGTTTTGTCACTTAGGAGAGGGAAACGATGATAGACCAAAGTCCAATGTGAAGAGCCAATGAGTTTTATTGGGATTACTTACAGAAACATGGGTGAAGGGCTACTTATAGGAACAGAAATCATGCAAAAGTAGCTGCATCACCAAAGCCTACCACAGCATGAGTGATAGCTCATGAAAGTTGGGAACCTGGAACACACTCCAAAACTGCAGGCATCTCAACAGGTTGGCACAGTGTCCTTTCTACTGTCTCTCTGTCTGAATTGGTCTTAGATTCTAGGCATCTCAACCGGTACTTGCTTTCTTCCTGGCAACTGGGCTGTTCTCTATTTCTTCCAGGCACATTGGCTAGTCTCTGCTTATATATGCTTGGGGTAGGAGGGTCCTAGTGAATTTTGTAAGTCTCAGGGATTTCCTGAAGCCATTGAGTTGTTTACTTCCTGAGCTTTTGGAGCTTCCTATAGGATGGAATATTTCACCTCCTCTTAGAAAATCCTATTGTTAGCTGGGTGGGGGTGGTCCGTACCTTTAATCCCAGCCCTTGGGAGACACAGACAGGTGGATCTCTGTGAGTTCAAGGCCATGCTGGTCTGCAGAACTAGTTCTAGGAGGACAGTCAGGACTACACACACACACACACACACACACACACACACACACACACGCACACACAGAGGGGGGGGGGGGGAGAGAGAGAGAGAGAGAGAGAGAGAGAGAGAGAGAGAGAGAAATCCTATTGTTAACCCTACTGTTTTAAATCCTATTGTTTTACCTACTCATAAACTGTTTTCCCTGCCCTTTAACATCCTATATTGTAACAAACTTCCCTCCAAGATGGAAGGTTTTAATTTCAGAAGAGATTACTACACAATAGTTCTCTCCTTCTAGCATGTGGGACCCGGGAATCAAACTCAGGTTGTCAGGCTTTCCAGTTAACACCTTTGTCCACAGAGCCATCTTGCAGAGTTAGTAGTGTTCCTTTAAGTATAGTTGTTTTGTTAACTAGCCCTTCCACAAAAGTTGTTAAGTAGGCAGCTGCGTTGCAGAACTTGAAGTAATGCTGTTAACTAAGGTTGATTCACATCTTGGCTTTGGTGCCCACATGCTGATGGTCACAGTCATGATCATTCCTTACCGGAGGCCTGGCCAGTTTCTTCCTAGGGCTAATAGAGAATAAAATAGCAAAATAATATTAGATATTCCAGGGCTGTATAAAGTGTCATGAGATTGTCAAGCTTCATTAATCTGTTTGAATCATTCTCTAAGTTTTGATGTGTGGACATTATGTAGTGACATTGCTGTCAAGAATGACAGCATGTGTAGTTGAGCACTCAAGCCATAAAACTATGAGGTGGCAGCCCTTGGCGGTCAATATGGACAGAGGTGATCGTCTTTAGTCTGTGTTCTTACTACATGTTAAGCATATAGCAGTAAAGTGTTTCTTTCTCAGTCAATAATTAAACTGAGAGCACTGTATGCCATGTTTGATGAAATGTAGGTTTTATATTAAAATCAGTTTCTTTGGGGATGGAGAGATGGTTCAGTGGTTAAGAGTGCTGATTGCTCTTCCAGAGGACATGGGTTCAATTTCTAACACCCACATGGCGACTCACAACTGTCTGAAACTCCAGTTCAAAGGGCCCCAACACCTGCACACAGACATACATGAAGGCAAATCCCCAATTTACATAAGATAAATAAATACAAATAAGTAAGTAAATAAATAAATAAATAAATAAAATCAGGTCCTTTATTTTTAAAGCTTGAATAGAATGACATCTTAAAAACAAAAACAAAACAAAAAAATCTAGCTGATTAAATTTAGTCTGCTCAAAACAAAAAAAAAAAATTGATGTGAGAGTATTCTTGGTACAGAAATATTTTTACTTGGCTGTAAATTGGATGGATTTGAAAAAAAAAAAACATTTTAAGCTCTTGCTTTTCCTTGCATGCAAACAGGCATTATTAACATTTATTGATCGTGAATGTCAAAGGCGTGGTGGACAAAGTGACATGACTAACTTCCCTCACTCTAGTGAGAATTGGCTGGGGTGACATTACCTTTATTTTTAAGGGGGTCTTCTGGCTGCAATATAGTTAGTGAATTTCAAGGAAGGCTGGCTGTATTTTCTAGCTTGAGGTATAGCTCAGTGGCAAAGTACATGTTCAGTATACATGAGGTCCTGGGTTCAATTCCCAACATTGAAACATAGCTTAACAAATGCCTGTGGCTCTTTCCTTCCCTATGCCTAGGCATTTGAAGCTCTATATGGCAGAAGTAGGTAGCTATTTGAAAAGGCATGTCAATGAGTCTTCCTGTTGTCGATCTTTTTTGTTTGTTTGTTTGTTTGTTTGTTTGTTTTTCGAGACAGGGTTTCTCTGTGTAGTTCTGGCTGTCCTGGAACTCACTCTGTAGACCAGGCTGGCCTTGAACTCAGAAATCCGCCTGTCTCTGCCTCCCAAGTGTTGGGATTAAAGGTGTGTGCCACCACCACCCGGCTCCTGTTGTCAATCTTAAATACAAAATTTTTATGACATTTAATAAACCTGTGCCACAGACCACTTTATATATACTATATATAATAATCACTTTAAGTGCACATTTGTACTTAATTCAATGGTCATAGAAGTCCTTGAGGAAGATGAAATGACTTATTTGGCGATGAAGCGTCCTGCATTTTGGCACATTAATTTAATTGTCTGGGGAAAAATTGAAAAGGAGAACATTATGCATCTTTGCCCCTGAAGACTTGCTTTCTTATTGTTTAGTAGAGAAAGAGCTCTGAACCAAAAGGAGAGCCTGTCTTTCCCATCCTGTTCTATTGCATTATAATCCTATAGATTAAATAAAGGGACTCGTATCAGTCCTCAAGGAGTCAAAACCTGGGCGTCCTAACAGACTCGAAAAGATGAAACTGAACCCTACAGGAGAGCATTGCTCATCCCCGTTCCCGTTCCCAGCAGAGCGGTTGGCTTACGTCCATCTAGGAGGTCACCGATTTTTTCTGGGTTCATTCCTTTAGTCACCTGCAATGACTGGTCATTGTTAACACTGGAGAGCATTCCTGGGAAGGCCATAAAACTACTAGATTATCTTTCCTGCTAGGGACCCTGAGGCAACGGTCATGGTTCTAGTGAGAGAGCTTGATCTATAATATGACCATCTCACAGGTGTCTCCTCATTCTGAAATGACATAATGGGTGTAAAACTCATTTGAAAAGTGGAAAGATATGAGTCAAAATAATAAGAGGATAAAGAGCATTCTGATCATGGTGGTGTCAGGAGGCTCCACCCCAGAACAGTCAGAGTTGTCAATGACAGGGCAGCAATCTCCCCAAGACTCAGGGTTGTCACCCAAGATTTTAGCAGGTTTACTTGAAGCTATCTTTTTTTTTTTTTTAAGTTAGAGAAGCAGAAGAATGAACAGAGTCAGGAGTATCTATGTAGTAGACTGGATAGTTTTCCAAACATTCTCTCTCATACTGTGATGGTTTGCATATGCTTAGTCAAGGGAGCGGCGCTATTAGAAGGTGTGGCCTTGTTGGAGTAGGTGTGTCATATATATATATATATATGAGACATCCTTAGGCCCATCCCAGTTTCTACTGATTCTACTGATAACAGACCTGTACTGGAGATGTTAACTTCACTCTATATAAGCGACTTACCTGAATCTGTAAGTTGGACTCCCTAGAAGTAAAGCTGTAGCCAAGCTTTGACATCCTATGACGACATCCTATGCTGCTCTGCTAGTCTACTGAAGAATAGGCACGGGGGAGGGGAAGTATTGCTTTCAGAAACAAAAGTGATGAGCTGTCTAAAAATAATGCACAGGGAACACCCCCTATCCCTTTCCCTTCTCAAATGTCACATCACACTGGTCTCGGTGAGCCAGGAAGTCACTTAGCACACTCTCTAAAAAAGATCCTAGTGTCCAGGGAGTGAAGGACACTCTCTTTCATTTCCAATCAGCTAGCTCATCACTCCTTCTCCATTTGTAGGCTTGACGAGTAACTTAAAAGGCATGAGTCATGTTCTGAAAGTCAAACATGCGCACGCAGAGCATATAAAATGAACCGCGAGGAGCAAGAATTAGAGGCATGATGTGGCCTTTGTAGAAGATGACAGCATCCCTGGGGACCACAGTTTCTGAGTGTTGTTGAATTAAGGACAGTAATGACAGGGTTCAGGGTTTGCCAGAGAGTGTGTCATAACATGGAGATTTTAGGAAAAGCATAGAGAGCCTTTAATCAGGCCTAAGAGAAGCTTGCACACAGTACCCTTTTGTCAATTGTTTACATGGTGACAGGGGTGACAGAGAAACTTTTTTTTGTCATTGTTATGAAAATGTAGAGTATGTGTGTCTGTGTGTGTCTCTGTGTCTATGTGTCTGTGTGCATGCCTGTGTGTGTGTATCTATGTGTGTGTGTGTGTCAGTGTGTGTGTGTGTTATTTAAAAAAACAATAGCAGACCAACTTATGAAAATGTTCCTGAGAGAACATTGCTTTACCTTTTCTGAGAGAGAGACTCTGAAACATGACTTTTTTTTTCCCTTGGAGTCACCTCTCTCCCATGAAGCTGCATGTCACCCTGAGTGGATGTCTGTGCTTTATGGGATCCCTGGAGACCTACCTTTGTTGACAGGGAGGTTTTATTTTGAGTTTCAGATTCTGGCTGCCAGACAACCCCTTGGGAGGATCCCAACCGCACACAGATGCTGGAATTACTACAACTACGAGTTGAAGCCATTCACCTTGCCAAAGTAGCTATTACCTTATTTCTGATAGAGTTTCATTCCATCATAAATGTAAGGGCTGGGTCTTTGATCTCATCTTCCAATGTTAATTGTAAGATGTTTGAGTGAGCACCTGCAGTCCTGGATGACAAAATGATACCAGCAGACAACTCTTATTGTCACGGATAATTGGCACACAAAGAAGAAACATCGAAGAGATGATAAAGAACAAAAGTAAACACTTGTAGAAACATTATGGTTTAGAAAAAGGCACTGCAGGGTAACAGCGTGATGGTTTCAAGCCCAGGCTCAGAGTGACTTAATGAAATAAGCAGCATCCGATGCTCAAAACATATGTTTACAGAGGGATATTAAATATCACATATTTCTATTGCAAAGTGGTGATTTTTGTGTCCAAAATGTCATTATCTTCAAAAGCTAGATACAGTCCTTTGAGGTCTGCAGATCCCGACAGTCTGCTTTTAATGCTCCTTGCAGCTAACATTCATTGTTGTTTAGCTTGGAAGACACTAGTTCCTTGAACAGACAGTGCGATAGGATTTCCTCTTCAGCAGACAGCAGTCCTCAAGGCTGATAGGAAGGCTGGGGAAGACGAAGGAGACTTCCTATGAGGGCTGTCATAGCAATGACAGGGCTTATTACAAAGGACCTCAGGTTTAATGACAGGGAGAATTCATAAATCCCAGATTTCAAGTCAATTGACTGTTCTAGTCTTAGTTAGAACCAGCCAGGGTCCTTCCCTTTCTTCCTCATTTGCCGAGTAACATACCTTTCCTTGATTTGGGGAGAATGGGTAGAAGAGACCCTACCAATACTGGAGTGAAAAATGTGTATTTGCAACCATGTCATAAAACAAAGGAAAGGGAGGGGAGGGCAAAACCAAACACTTTGGCTTGACACAGGGCAGTCCATACTCCCAGTGGCACAGATCAGAAACATTCCCCAAAGCTGGGGTGGAAGATTTCAGTTACCACACCTAATATTTATCCTATGCACGTTTTTTGATATGCACAGCCCTTTCCTGCACAATGTTAGGAAGCTCCTGCCTTGGCTGTCAAACTGTCACTATCTGCTGCTGGCTTCCAGTCTTCATCTTAGATTCCCAGCATGGCTTTTGTGTACCATGAGCTACTTATTGTTTTAAGTGTTCATGCTTCCTTGAGTGTAGACCTAGGTTGCTGAAAGAAGAGTTGGTGACACTAGTTGAACTCATCCTGTCCTTAGGTCTTGGGGTCTTCAGCTTCTTCAGTGTTCATTCACTCCAACTTTGGAATAAAGGCATTCAACAGCCTCCCCCCTCCCGCTGAAATTTTTCCAAGTCTTTTAACTCAAACAAAAACTCTCATTCTTTAGTCGAGAAGTCATCATAGTTTCAAGAAAAATTTTTGTTCCAAAATAATCCCTATTTTTTTTAAAGCCACAATTGGGTTGAAGAGGTAGCTCAGTTGGACAAACACTCAAATAGCATCCCCAAATCCCTGAGCGTGATCCCCAGCAACACGGAAACTGTGTGTGGCAGTGTGTACTTATAACCTTTGCACTTGGGAGGGAAAGACAAAATGATCGGAAGTTCAAAATCACGCTGGGCTACAAATTGACTATATGTCCAGCCTGTGCTATATGGGTTTCCCAAATAAAACCCAAAATTATAAGAAGTTAGTAAGAAATAAAATGCTTATAGTTTGAATAAGGATATTTGCTACATCTCTTTTTCTTGGATATCAAAACAAAGTTCTGATGATTTTGAATGCCTTTAAATAAAAGACTTTGATCTCTCTCTCTCTCTCTCTCTCTCTCTCTATATATATATATATAT
>NW_021604719.1:5111673-5121161 GCF_004785775.1 Grammomys surdaster
TATATATATATATATATATATATATATATATGCATTATTTATATGCACACGCATATAGTTGGCAGCAACTAATTGCAATTATTTACCCTAGAAAAAGATAAAAACGTTTCTCATTTCTTAGTATCTGTGCAAAGGCACCATTCCAGATGGGCCCATTATGTGATGTTGTATTTCAAAGGGAAACATTTCTTAAAGTTGCTGGGGGAAAAGACTATTAAGGAAATAAGAGCTGCTGAAGGAGATGCATGTTATCTATTTCTTCAATTAGTGGCAAAATCCTGGTGGTGCTCCTATAGAACCATGGGGGTTCTAGTCACAATATTCCAATCTTGACTTCCACCAGTCTCCTTGGTGATGCTACAAAAGCGGGGAGAGAGCCACAGAATGGAATTCTGGGTAGAAGCCATTTCTGACTTTGTAGCTATGAACACAGAGTTGCACTATTTTGTTTAATGCATCATTTAATAAAAGTTTTTTTTCTCAGCAGGACAGGAAGCAATTATTTGAAGCAGCTGGATTCAAGAAGGCTGGATCACATGTTATCATACACAGAGGACTCCCGGGTTATGGGGAGGACTCACGGGTTACAGGGAGCTGAACAATGTAATTACGTTCATGGAGTGCCACTTACTAATTTTGAAGGTGAGAATTGTAACAGTTCTGTAATAGCAACCAAATATCAGTGTCAACATGTAAGGCTCTCCAAGGTTTCAAATGGGTACATGGACTGAGTTTTGTTAAAAACGTGTGTTCTGCTGGATAGTTCTCAGCGTTCCAAGGAGGATGAAATCCTGCAAAGACTGAAGACTTAACCTAAAGCTCTCATTTCCTAAGCTTTTATTAATCGAAGCTTGTCTCTCTAGGTCAGTACAGAGGTGCGTCCTCCTAGGTCACTAGTTTGTGTTTTCCTTTGCATAGTTGTCCAAGACTAGAAAGATGACACAAACATGCCAGTAACACGTCCCCTGGCTCTGTTATGATAGTAACTGAGAAATTTCACCTTTGAGAAGTTCCATGACCACCTTAGAAATCAGGAGCAGCTTGGCTTTCCCCTCTCCCCACCTAACCTGGTTAGAGGAATTTCTCTCCATTCTACTTTGGACAATCTCTTCCAGTGCATGGGAAGCTGAGTTTGTCCAACTGGATGAGGAAGGTCATTTTGGCCAGGTAGTATTTGCAAATGTATTTTACCCACTTTTTTAAAAAAAGGATTAATAATAACAATAATAAAACAACAACAAAATGTGGGAAGGACAATCGGAAGAGACCTAGAAAATTAATCCAAATAGTTAAACTACAATGTCACCTAGAAAACAAAAATTAAAAAATAAAAGTCAGGCAGATAATCCAGTGTTTGAGGCACCACAGCTTTCTAATTTATATAGCCTGTCATTAAAACCCAAGAAAATGGAATCATTTCACCAAGTGTGGTACACTTTTAAATTTTTCATCTGCTACATAGTTATAGAAATAAGTAACCTATTTATTGTTTGCCTTACCATTCAATGAATGTCAATATAAGAAACTTAACAAAAGTGCTAGGAGTGGTGCTCGTCTCTATAATGTGAGCATTTGGGAGGATTGTGAGTTAAGATTAGCTTGAATTACATAGTGGGGCCTATCCCCCCCCCCAAAAAAAAACCTTGATTATTTGGAGGTGAAAATCCCAGTGAATAACTGCTGCAGTTTCAACTGGGCAGTGATAGCACACACCTTTAATCCAGCACTTTGGAGGCTGAGGCAGGAGGATCTCTGAGTTCCAGAGCAACCAGGGCCACACAAAGAAAAACAAAAATGGCTTCAGTTTCCTGTTTGGCAACACTTTTTGTACGGCAGGTAAGCTTAAATAATAGGCACAAATATATGTAAATGCTTTTAAAATCAAATTCCATCTGCTCAACATTACTCACGGGATACCTACTATTGTCGTCCAGCAGAGGTCTTCCTGGTGAGGGAAAACAGAGGTTGTCTCTCCTCTGTGCTTACCAACCTGCTGAGGGAGGTGTTAAGCAGACGACCATAAATAATATGATACAGTTTCTGTGACCAGTGCTATGAAGAAGAGGCAAAATACAAGGCTTTCAATGAGGGGAAAGTGGCTTAATTGAGGATTTCCCTGAGGCAAGTTAGGATACTGAATTCAGATTCTAAGGCAAAGTCAGGGATGTCTAGCACCTGGAGCCAGTAAAGGAGGAACAGGCAGGGATGACCTGGAGCAGCTAAGCTTTATAGTCAAGATTTTGTAAAGAAGGACATGCCACACTTCAACAAAACAACAACATAAACAACAACAACAACAACAAAAAGGCTAACATCTAGGCATGTTTGTCATGGTGAAACACAAGCCCAATATAGGTAGGGAGCCACATGAGCTTTCCAGACCCTCTCTGGGGACTCATAATATGTGCTTCCTTAAACTCAACTGGGATTGAGAAGGCAGGCTAAAGAGATGTGAAGGGAGGCTGCCTAGGAGGGAAGGCAAAGATGGCAGCACACATGCCAGTGACAAAGATGGAACTAAGAGCAAGATGGTGGATTGGACATGTGGTGCGAAGGGGAGAGAAGATGCTTGAAACTCAGTCTTCATAGCTTTTCCAGAGTGTCTGCCTTTAAGCTTTTTGCCAGTTTAGCCATACTTCTTATTGACTATTTAGGATATTTATATATTGTGGCTATTATTAAGTTTTCTGTTACATATTCCACATTTTATGACTTTATGGTATTCGGTGAGATTCCAGTTTGTTCTTCCCAGGCATATTTATCAATCTGACCCTTGTCTTCTTCAATATTTTCTCTTTCTTTTCCTTTCTTGCTCCCTGACTGGCTCTTCCTATGCAGCCCATACTGTCCTGAAAGTTGCTGTGTAGCCTAGGTTATATTTCTTACATTACTGCTTTTATGATAATCTTTAGTTGATTTTTAAATATTGATTTGGAATTGATCTTTAGAATTTGTTGCAAGGTAAGTAACCCCCCCCCTTTTTTTTAGATAGGTTAAAAAACAACCACTTTCTGAGTTTCTGCCTAGGTCATGATGACATGGCTAAAGACATCAAGAAGGTTGACATCTTAATTTGGAAAGAATTGTCAGTTTTGACAGAACTGACTTCCTGTCTAGCAATGCAGCTCGTCTTCTTTTATATTTCTTCAGTAATGTGATCTTCTGTGTGAGACTTAAGGCAAAGGTGCTTCTTTATTTGCTGTGAATTCTCTTGTAGTTTGCATCTCCTTGACTTTCATCAGGTATATATAACAAGTCTATCTTCTCTGTTGAAAATATTTTGGCTGATAAATTTTGAGAAGTTTGTATACAGCAGATAACAGAAACAAATCCTCTCCCTCCATAAGGCTTTGGCATTTGTTCCAGGCAGGAGAATATGTGGAAAAGAAATTTTTTCTTTTGCTTGGAATAAATGTGTTTCTAAGGGCTTTCACATCAATCTCTCTTTGCGAGGGATGGCTTGTATAACCTAGGACAAGGTTGAACATGAATCTGTGGTTGTAGATTAACATCTTTAGAAGCACTGTATAATGATCCGGACATATTCCAGAGGACTTCTGCTGCTGTTGCCTGTTCAAGGCCCGACTTAGGAATCGCTCATCTTTGTCCTCCTGTGTTTATCTGCCTTATGATCTTTCTCCTGCCTGTTAAGCTGTAGATTTAGTGAAGCGTACAATCTGATCATCAGCCCCTAAGGACTGACCCTGGAATTTAATCTATTCTTGAAGGACATTCTCTTCTTACTCCCTTCTGCCCAGGCAAATCGAGCTATTTATCATTAGATATTATGGTTGATAATACTCACAGAATCACGTTTGAGAAAACATCCAAGACTCCAATGGTACCTATCTGTTCGATAGATCTACCATTTTGTGTTCAAACAGCTTCTTTCAAAACTACCCTTTCAATGGCCAAACTGACCTTGTCTTTGGTAGCCATGTCTTGATTTACAGAGATTTCTTCAATGTCTTTGTTCCCTGTTTCTTCTCAGCCTCTACTTGTTGGGCTTGCAGGGTGCTGCTGAGACCGTGTCCTCATTTTCAAGCCTTAGCCCTTGCTCTGCAGTGGTGATGGCTTATAGCTTGCTATTTCTTTGAGAATTTATATGTTGTTATTATACTCATTGTCTGGCTCCCCTCTCCTGCCTGGTACTATAATACACTGCCTTCAGTATTCTAATGGGACTGCGTGGGTCTGCTATCAATAGCTTGATTTTTTTTCTTTTAAACAGGAAACCAGGACAATAAGAGCCTTGAGAAATGTGTATGGCTGTCTAGGGACATTAGTGTAAAATGAAAACAGCACTGTCTTCTATTGCTTGCTTCTACCACTCCATTTTCACCAGTAAACAACTAGCGCTCTCCCCTGCACCATGGGCATGAATAACATTACAACAGCTCCAGCCATCAGGGGCTCATGGAGTAGATGCGGTAGAACACCATTTTTCTTTTTTTTTTTTTTGGTTTTTCGAGACAGGGTTTCTCTGAGTAGCCCTGGCTGTCCTGGAACTCACTCTGTAGACCAGGCTAGCCTCGAACTCTCGAACTCAGAAATCCGCCTGCCTCTGCCTCCCAAGTGCTGGGATTAAAGGCGTGCGCCACCACCGCCCGGCTGAACACCATTTTTCTTAAATAATCCTCACAAACTTACATCTTTTTTTTCCCCTACACCCACTCCCATCCTCTTTCCTTCCACAAAATACTCAACTCTAAGGACAGGTAACTATTAGCAACTTTTTCATAGGTTGACTTAACCCAAGTAGATAGTGCAACTTGGCTTTGGGGAGATCAGTTCTGGGTAGAGCTAGCCTTGGAGAAAGGCACTTCTGATCCTTTCCAGATCCATTTAATGATGCTCTAGGAAATAGTTACAAGTTAATGGAATTATACACAGGGTTTGTGGAGTCCTGAATCCAGGGAAGAATCACAAGCTTGGACTGTTCTAAAAGACAGGCTATCTGGATGATCAGACTTGAACTGTAACAGAATGTCACAAAGCTGGTTTCCAGCTTTTCTCACCGGGGCTTGCTAAGGCTCAGAGGTACTTCTTGAAGACACTGGTTTTTTTTCTTTGGTCTTTGTTGACGCTGCTTCCTGCCTTCAAGTGACTCCTCTGTTATGATCTTAAGATTTAAATTTTATATGTATGTGTGCATGTCTTCATGATGACATTATGTGTACTACATATGTGCAAGAGCCCAAGGAGACAGGAAGAGGACATTGGAGATCCTGGAACTGGAATCACAAGCCATTTTGAACTGTTATGCTAGTGCTGGGAATAGAACCTAAGCCCTCTGAAAGACCAGAAAGCATATTTAGCTGCTGATCCATCTCTCTGGCCTTCTTCAATTTGGTCTAAGATTAAAATTTCATTGTTTACAGATTTTTGTTCTCTTCTGTTGCAATAATAGAGTTTGGACTTGGCACACAGTTATTGTCCAAGAAACCACAGAAAATTAAAAAGCAACACATGGGCTTTTGGATTTCTACTTGTCTTTGTGGGCTAGCATGAGTGTGGTTTTCCTGCATGGGCTGCCAGTCTCCCATAGTTGCCTGGGGACATGGCCATATCTTGGTCTGGTCTCAGTTCAGGGAGCTAGTTCAAAAGACTTATCTCACCCTTTGCAGCACTTTGGCAAGTCCCTCAATCCCTACATTGAATCTGCTTCTTTCACTGACCGTACAGCAAGTGACATGAATGAGGGGAGGCCCCACAGACTCTGAGGGCAAGGGCTATCTTATCCAAGGCCCTTACGAGGAGAGAATGACTTTCATGTACCCAAGCCTGACACACATGTTCACTGAATTGTCCTAGTCGCTATAAGAGATGAGTATCCCCATCATGTGACTGAGGTCCCTGTGTAATGTGAGGGGTAAGGAGGCCACAAAGCTTGGAAGTAAAGGACCAGCTAGGACCTAGCTCCTTTAGAAGCAGCTCTTATAAGAACTTCCCAGGATTTCAGTTCATATTATTATTAATTATTACTGTTGAGACTATGATATAATTATATTATTTTCCCCTTTTCTTTCCTTCCTCCTATCCTTTCCATGTGCCACACCCTGTCCTGATCTCTCAAATTCATATCTTCTTTTTCTTTAATTGATGTATACACACACACACACACCCCTAAATTATATAAATACAGCCAGTTTAATAGTCTATTTACTGTTAAGCTACATGTATATATGTTTTCAGGGCTTACCATTTGGTACTGCATAACTAATCTGTGTATTCAGAGAAGACTATTTCTCTTGCTCTTAGCATTTCCAAGTTGCCTGTAGTTCTTTGTCTAGGGTTGAGGTCTCCAGAGAGTCCGATTCCACTTTAGCCTGTGCTTGTTCAGGCCAAGTTTAAGCAGCCATTAGACACCAATGATAGTGACACATTTTTTTATGAGATGGTCTCACAGCAAACTTCCTGTTCTTCTGGCTCTTACAATCTCTCCTCCCACTCTTCTGCAGTGACCCCAGAGCCTTAGGTGTAGGAATTGTGTTGTCAATATATCAGTTGAGACTGGGCTCCACAACTCTGCATTTTGATGGGTTATGGTTTTCTGTGATGATTTCTGACAGTTGCAAAGGAATGTGTTTTTAATGAAGGGTGAGAACTATGTTTCTGTTTCTCAAGAAAATAAGTAAACAAGAGGCATAGGTAGAAGTAGACAGATCTCTGTGAATCTAAGGCCAGCTTTGTCTACTAGGGAATTCCAGATCAAACAAGAACACACAGTGACATACAGTCCCAACATAAATAAGTGGAAGCTTAAATGCACATCTTGTGATCACTCCCAGGGGTGCCATAGGTAGAAGTACAAAGGAGGCCCACAGAATTGTCTCTTTGGCCCCTTCCTGTGTTTCTTTTCCACTCAAGGGTTGAAGACCCCAAAGTCTGTGCGATAGAAACCTGGGCTTCTGTCTGGAAGCCTGGCCCACCTCTCTCACAATATCACACCCATCCTCCTGAAGGCCCCATGGCTGGGCTTTTCAACTGCTCCTTTTACTCAGACTCTCTGCTTGAGTTTAGCTTGGCCTCAATCAGGCTGGAGAAGCACACTACATCAGTTTGGATTTGGGAGAGAACTAGAGGAATTCTTCTACACTGTGAGAATTTTGAGAGATTTCAACCTACTTAAGCTTGGATAAAGGTGGTCTTCTGGATGGGTATAACCCAGCTTGTTAGAATATATGCTACTGGGTAGGGGACAAAAAGCTGAGAAGAAAATTTTGGCTTGCATTGCCTATTTTGTGCAAAGCACCTATGAGTGCAGACTCCAAGTACTATTGTGGTGCACATCTAGTGTCGACACTTGCTGCTCTGTGTCTGACCATCCCCTGCAAAAATCCTCCTGCCCATTCATAACCCACCTCTCTGGAGCAGAGCTTGTCTGCTGTCAAGGCTTGGCTGGGCCAAACCTCTGGGAAGCCTCTTTAAACCTGGCAGGCAGAATTAATCCCTTGTCTTTCGCAGCCCACAAGCTTTGTTGACACAATGGAAGCAGTACTCCGGCACTTACCACAGTGTACTGTAATGAGCTGTTTACTTGTCTCCAGTTCCCACTATGTATTGGCTTCCTTAAGGAAAGTGACTAGATCTTATTCATCCCTTAATCTTCCGCAGCTAAATAAATATTTGCTAAGTTAAGTTGAATTCTCACCCTTAATTCGATATACTGTATCAAGTTCAGAATTCCTTGATTATTAAGGCTCCTAGAAACAAATGTACCTTTGGTTTGCTATCTATCTATCTATCTATCTATCTATCTATCTATCTATCTATCATCTGTCTGTCTGTCTGTCTGTCTGTCTATCTATCTGTCTTGAACACTGGTAAGTTCTGTTTTCTTGGACATGTTGCTTGCATTCTCAGTGCCTTGGTTTCCTGATTTGCAGAATGAAGCTGATGGGAGTACCTACTTCATAGTGTTGATATTAAGATGAAGCGAGTTAATCTTTCAGGCCACTCAGAATACATCCAGATACACAGAAAGTTTTGTTGAAATGTTTAGTTACTATGTCAGTGCCAGAAAGAATAAAATACAAAGTGTCTGCCTTACATGTAGATAGAGTTTAACATTCTAAGTTCTAGTTGGGAAGCACTTCTGCAGAATGGGGTGCCTGCAGTTTTTTGTGAGCTCTCACAAGGTTACTATTTATCCCATCCACTGGGGCCTTGATTATTTCTCTTTTAATTTTTGTCCTTTCCATCAGTCTTATTTTTATGTGAAGGGTTGGCCTAGTGTCTTGCATGCTTGAACTAGTGAGGAAGCTAACAGAGAGCATCTAGGAAAGCAGCTGGTGAACAAATGAATCACTAGTGGAACCCACACAAAACACCTGGAATCAATGACTCGATACTGTCTAGTCAGATACTTGGAGTCACAATCTACAACTGAGCAAATAAACCCCCTCCTTCCTACTCCAACACCGACAGGCATGTGTTTATATTTTGAGGAACATACCTACATGGACACCTGGTTGTTTAAACATTTGAGTCTATTTCTCTTATGACTGGTCTGTATCCCTGTCTTGTCCAAACTGGGATGGAAGAGTTGACATAGGAAGATCATCACTAATGCAAGAATGTTTCTTGCTCTGCCTGCCGTCTCTCTGCCCTGAAATGCACTTGCTATATAATAAATGCTTGGTCTTTACAGAACAACTACTTTAACTTTTATTGACTCTGAAATTTCAGGTACCATTTATATTTTGGAAACTGTCTTTCTCATGTATTATCCTCTTTGTGGAGGGAAGAGTTTGCCTACAGTATCATCATGACAAGTCACCCTTGTGTAATACTTAGAAACTATTTAATACACACTTTTGGATAGAATATTGACACTGGCTTGAGTACGTTGTATAGGAGTTAAAGACAATAGATGTTATGGGCAGCACATGATTCATTCTTTCATTTATTAAAGAAGTATCAAACCTGCTTGACAGGTTTGGTGCCAGGTGTTAACCAGGGAAACACAATTAAAATACATCAAACTATACTATTATTTACAGTATCATTCGATCTACTGTATTATTCAGCTTTCTGTAACAAACACCCAACATGATCAACTGATAAAAAGAAAAGGGTTATTTGGGAAGGGGCACAGCTTGGAGATTTTAGTCTATACTGTGTCTGTCCTGGGAGTCTCTCATGATGAAATTTCGTGGAAGAGTAGACCTGCTGAATTCGTGGTCCAGAAGTGAAAGAGAGCCTGGGTACCCACAGTCTTCTTTAAAGAATACCCTCAATAACCTGAAGACCTCCCATTTGGTTTTATGTATCAAAGTTCTACCCCCACCCAATGGTGGGGTCTTGGTTGGGGACCAGGTGATCAGTATATGGGCCTTTGGGGACACTTTACAAATACCATGACCCAGAATTGTAGGCATTAATCATAATGTCTGTCCACTGAGAAATCAAAATTGTCACAGCGTTTCCATGAAGAGACTGGAACTTCACTGACCTTGAGGGACTGAATGACTCAAGCTAGTGCC
>NW_021604719.1:5126161-5132917 GCF_004785775.1 Grammomys surdaster
CCCCCGCCCCGCCCCCCCCCGCCCCCCCCCCCCCCCCGCGCGGGGGGGGCGGCCGCGGCCCGGGCGAGGGAGGGAGGGGGGGCGGGAGAGAGAGAGAGCTCAATGTAGGAGCAGCAGCAATCTTTTACAACCTAATCTTAAAAGGTACATATTCTTCTTTTTTTTAAATCTCATATTCTTTTGGTAACAGAATCCAAACTGTTACAGTGCAGCAGAAAACTGCACAAGATGGGTAGGGGCTGATGGTGTCAATCATGGCCAACTGCCATAGTCATAGTATACTTTAGACTGTAAAACTTTCCAATTTATGTTGTGTTGACAAAATATAAAGTTAATAAAAAAAAAAGGACGATGCTAAACACTACTTACTCCTAGTGGCTTTATTGGTGGATATAATATTCAATATTTTTGAATTAATAAAATAATGTTTTATTATACTTGAAGTCTGATGGGTTTGAAAAGAGGATTAAATTTTACTAAACTTAAAATTGACAGTGTATCACGAAAATTTAATTTAAAACTCATTACTGGCGTGCTGGTAACATCAATGTTCAGTGGTGTGGTGTCTTCGTTGTATGCATGTACATTTGAAAGTCCATTCCTATATCTCAAAATTTATCAACTGTAATATGAGAAATTTAGACCTATCTAGTATTTATATTTTTTTAGAGTTATGACTTTTTTCTCAAAATGTCTCTAACATGCTATGATTACATTTGAATATAAATACAAACAGCCCATTTGTTCTGAAAATGTGCTTAGCTCATTTGATGACTGAAATTGCTTGGGACTCTAGTGTTCCAATTATGCTCTAAACAGCAGAAGAAAGAATGTGCAATAATGGGTCCTGACATCACACTGCATTTCATTAGCTACTTTATTAATTAACATCTTTGGAATATGGTTTCTAGATGGGCCATGGGAGAAGCAGAGAGGCGGAGAAATGAGGAGATCAAGTTAGGATGCTAAACGAAACCTTTCACCCGTGCAGAAGAATACTTCAGAGCTTTACAGAATAAAAAAGGGAGTGTGTTGTCAGTCATAAGGACATCAGATTCAGCTTAGTTTTTGTTTCTTTGTTTTCTCTTTGAAGATACTAAAGGAGCTTGACACTGGTGAGGAGCTTAAATGGGGATTTGAGGTGATAGGGAAGGTCTCCTGGCTTGACATCTCAGATGTGAGGTTAAGTAGCAATGGGAGTTTTCCCAAATGGGAGTTTTCTGTGCATTTGGGAAATCACAGACAATCACAGTTTCTCCAGTGGTACACTCTGTCCAGCCCTTAGAGGATGGAAGTGGTCCTGGGATGGACTTAACAATCTCCTTAACAGGTGTCACCCCTCCTCTGCGTAGAGGGTGTGCAGGTTTCAGTACTGCTCGATGGACTGGTCAGACAGGGTTAGTCTGTACAGGGTTCCTTCCTGGAGGCTTAAGGCTGATTGTAGTGATGGTGATCCTGCCCTCTGCTTCTGCACTCTCAGTTTCTAGAAAGGCTTCCTGTGTTCACTTCCACTCTCTGGTAGTATTAGCTGTGTTAGATGCCGCCTTTATTCACTGGCAGAATCAGCTCCAGGATTTTGGAGCTCCTTAGGGACCAGCACAGAATCCAAATACTCATTAGCTATAAAAATAGAAATTGTTTTGTTTGTTTGTATGTTTTCAAAACAGGGTTTCTCTGTAGTCCTGGCTGTCCTGCAACTCATTCTGTAGACCAGGCTAGCCTCGAACTCAGAAATCTGCCTGACTCTGCCTCCCAAGTGCTGGAATTAAAGGCATGCACCACCACTGCCTGGCAAAAATAGAAATTTATTTAGAATATAAAAGAAAGTATACATTCAAATAATCTGCCCAGTTTCACAAATAGTGCAAAGCCAGGAAACAAACAAACAAAGACATATAAATTAAAACAAAAGAATAAAGGATCACTCCTCGGGAAATCCCAAATCCTGGGCGTGACTAGTAAGTAATAAGTATACTCAGAAGTAGTTGTCAGCCACACTAAACCCAAACTAAAGGATTCTTGACCCAACCTCATCCTGTCAGATACTCACAGTGTGCTCGGCTATTCTAGAACCTCCCACGTAAAGAGAAATGGATGATAAATCAGAGCTGGAGTGAAACAGTTTCATCTATGACAGTTAAACTACCTCTGGTTCCCAAGGTCTAAAAAGCAGGACGCCATGCTGTGGACTCTCCTTAGAGTCTCTGAAAAGTAAAGGACTTTGAAGTTAAGGCTGATTAACTTTGCTGGAAACCCATCTCTCTGATCCTTCACTTGAAACCAGTATTCTGAAATGTGCAGACTGGCATAAGCAGGATGCCCATTTGAACTTCTGTAATCTGGACTACAAGCTACTACAGCCTTGGGGCTCTGGAAGACAGGATGCCTTTATGTGCCTGCTCAGCTGACTCGGGGGCCACACACTTCTCTCTGTTCAATTCAGGATTTATGTCCTGTGTTTTCGAAAGGAAAAGAAAATGTGAGAGGCAATGTGGGCCATGCATGCTGTACCATCCTTACTGCTTCTTATTGAACCCTGAAAGGATGGTTAACCCAATGCTTGCTTGCTATCCATTCACGCCCATGAAACTGACTTCAAGGTATTTTTATTCTCTAAAGCTAAGACAGCTGATGTCCCCACCTCTGACACTCACTGTGGACAAGGTCTGAAAATAATCAGAAAAGGAGATCATTAACGTAAGCATTTTGAGTTACAAGAAGTGGGCCTGATTCATCTCTGCCTCCATCCTGAACATTTCTTTCCAAGTCCATGTGAATTGACCATGCACCTTGCAGGGTAATGAATATTCCCAGTTAGATTTTAGTCTAATCCATCAAAAGTGTCCATTAGCAGAAGGGATTTGTGCGCCCTCCCCCCGCCCCGGGGAAAGTTGTGCAAACATCAGCTAGTCATGACAGGACAAGTCCAGAGCTCCAGGGATGCTGGTTTTTCAGGCTATCACATTCCAGGCTTACCTTCCATTTTCCTAACTTCAACTAATTATCATCCTCACTAGCCTAGCATAACACAAAGGCTTAGCCATTCACGAGATCCGCAGTTCAGATTCCTTTCTGATTTTTATTTCAGATTCCCCCTTCCCCCTTTTCAATTTCATGAAGAAAAGTCTAATCTTTCTTATTCAGTTCTGCATTTTCAGTCTATGTTGGCAAGGTTTTCTTATTCATCTTGGTGGGAGATTTGGGCAAAAGTCAGACCTCCTGTTGTACAGAGCACCTGACTGAACTTGGAAGGAGAAATAGGCAATGCGACCAGTTTAACCAGTGGGCTGGGGATATTTTTGTTTTTCTGAGATTGTTTTTTCTTTTTTTTTTCTTTCAAATCTCTCCTGTGCTATATAACTCCAAGTACAATCATGCACAACTTAGGTATATGTTTAATTCAAAAGCATTCTGTGGAGAGATCAAACTGAAATTTCATCTTAAATAGACCTATTCATTCAATGCTTTGGAGGCTAGCCAGGAATGAACTCCAAATGTGAGACTCTGCATCAGCAACTGGAATCACACACCCCACGTGACCACAACCTGTGTTTCCAAACGGCCAATGGAGCAAGCTTCAAATGTTCTCAGGCTGTGATTAGGCTCCTATGGAGAGATAAACAGAGGCCCCAAACTGTGCACTGAATATATAAGTCATCAAAGCAATTTTAAAATCAATTCAACCTTTGACAAGCAGCCAATACAGTCCTCCTGTGATTTGAGTGACATGTTCGGGCTTCTACTCTGAGCAAAATTTGACAGCAGTGTTTCTATGCGTGTTAGAACCTATGTAGGACCCTCCCTCCTCCTCACTTCCCCCCTCAAGGAAAACCATCATGAAGGATTACAATGGTGTCTCTGTGAGATCGCTAACATATGGACAGCACTCAACTGTGAGAGCATTGATGAAGATTCTAGTGACTAGGCAAAGGAGCCTGAGACAGGAGACCTTATAGCACAGCCTCATCCATATTCCTGAGAATAATCTACTTGGAATCTAGAGATAACTGAAAACAGGCTTCTTCTAAGGATGGGTGACTTGTTGTTTAGGAGGAAGAGGACCAGGATAGGGGTAGATTGACAGTCAGTGACTGACAGAGTAAGCAAGCCCTCTTATTTAAGACAATTTAAGACAGAATCCTATTTCCCATTGACGTCTTTCTTTATGTCAATACCAGCCCCAGCCCACCCCACCCCTGCCACCCACCTCCTTTGTTATTCTAAAAAGTGTTCTCTACTCTTCAAGTCACAGAGAAAATGTGGTGGGCAAATGGAGTGGAACTGAAGATTGGCTCCAAGGCTAAGTCTGGCTTCTAGCTGTGATTGGTTACTCCCAGTTTGCTCACTGGAGAGACAAAAGAGCCACAGCTGCAATTCTCAAGCTAAGCCACAGTCTCACCTTAAGGGGTTCAAAGGCACATTATCTCCCTGACCTTGGCTTCCCTTTTCCTTCAACCTGAGTTTATCACCTGCTTGAGCTCCTTTGCCACCATCTGCTCCTGGCTTTGCACCAGCCTTCCTCTCTTCTTTTTCCATTCAGGATTCCAGTCATAATAGGCACTGCTAGTTCTCTCCTGGACCATCACGATATTCTTAGTTCTCATGCTCCAAGACAAGACAAGTATCGGAGAGGTACCACACACCAAGGCTCCACACACAACATAATAGAGACTTTGTTCTGTGTTTTGCTCAACTTTCCTCCTTGGATGAAGAGTGGTGTACCTTCCTGCCCCTGGAGAAAGAATCAATAATATTGCTAAAGATGTTGGAGCAAAGCCCAGGTAAAGTTTTGCTGAATGAAGATCATAAATGTGCTTTGGTTGCTTTCTTCTGAAGATGAGAAAAAATTCTCAGGAAAGGCAAAGTCATGGAGTACTACTCTTCTGCTCTTCTCTAAAGATGTGAGGTACAAAGTAGGACAAGCTCTGAGAAGATGTTCACATGGTGTCAATCTCCTGATGCATGTGCAAGTCTCCTTTTCAGGATCTGTGAGGCCCTAAGTGAGCTGCCCATCTTTCTAATCTCAATACAGGGTCTTTCTTCTCTTGTCATTTTGAGTCCATATATAAGATATCTTTAAGGAACTATCCCTTTTGCCCAGCCTTCTCTTCTCATTTATCTCAGCCCATTTCTTGACATCTAATTTTTAGCTAAACTATTTATTCCTTAATTAATTGTCATTACCGTTTCCTCTATTTTTCTTCTGTACAATCATATCAATGTGAACTTATATTTTTATTGTGTTGCTCTGTATTTATCATCCACTGGTGGGACAAGTGCTATTATGGCCGGAATCTGTCAAGTTCTTCATCATGGTATTGCCAACATCTAAAGCAGTGGCTAGGAACACCCAGCAGACAGCTGTGGGATAGAAAATATATAGAACCTCATGGATGAGCCAACAGGTGTTCTTTTGCAGAAGCATTCTTGAGAACAATATGCTCTATGTAAATGAAATTTGCTACAAAATGAGGAGATTTAGGAACTTTATGCAAGCATTTGCTAAAACTGTACAAGGCTAGGTTATTATAGAGGATCTGAAACTAATGGAAAAAATTGTGCCTGATATAACCAGAACTTTGCTGTTGGGGGATGTCATGCTACCTCTTTGGCAGTAATTATACAAAACAAGAGAAAGTAAAAGAAAAGCTAATTAGAGACATGGGAACTTAGCACATATCCTTTCTTCTCATTGTTCATACCCTCGTCACTATATTTGAAGTTCTTACTTCCTCCCCTTTTTTGAGCCGAGCCACCATTTTTTTACACATATTAACATATTTGAAAATTTCCCAAGTATCATGCATCTCATGCCTCTACTCCAAACTGGCTGTCATTTCATTCTTCCACTGTTAGCCAGAATGGTGATTTTGAATCTCAACAGGTCTGATCATGACATATCATTCTCCTGGAAAAAAAAAATCCATCAAAGGTTTCACTGTCCTTCCCATAAGGGCCTCTGAAGCATAGCCTGCCAGGCCCAGCCTGACATTGCTTGGCCAACACCTCTGCATTCATCTCTACCACACCCTACCTTTCATGCTTCAAAGCAGCCACATAGTTACAAATTCATTTCTCTAAACCACCGTGATCTCATTTGTCAAAGGGATGCTTTCTAGATAACTCCTTTGCCTTCAGCTCCTGCTCATGTCGGAACTCAGCTCCTCTGTCTTCATGTGAGTGCTCTCTAACCTCAGTCTCTGGTTGAACACTGTTGTTAGTCATTTTCTTTTGTCTCTGTGACAAAGTACCTGAGAAAAACAACTTCCTCGAGGAATCATTTATTTTGGTTAACAATCTCAGAGCTTTCAGTCCATGACTTGCTATGTCTGGGCCCTGGCAGAAGAATTTGATGAAAAAGAGCTGTTTGTCTGAGGGCATGGGTGGATGGGTAGGGGAATGGGAAGGGGAGAGGAGAAAGGGGGAGGGGGAAAAGAGGGGGAAGAGGGGATGGGGGACAGGAGGGGACAGAGAGGGGATGGAGGAGGGAGGGGGAGGAGGTAGTCCCAGAATATACCTCAAGGATCATGCTTCCTTTGCCTTACCTCTTACTAGCTTGATCAGTGTGAATTGAACAATAGATTGATTCATGAAGGACATTAGTGCTTTTACTATCCAATCATCTCCCAGTAGCACCACCACCTGGGGATCAGCCCTACAACACAGGAGCCTTTGACAACACTTTTGTTTTCCTTTTTTCTTCTCTTTCCCTTCCTTCCTTCCTTCCTTCCTTCCTTCCTTCCTTCCTTCCTTCCT
>NW_021604719.1:5132927-5138443 GCF_004785775.1 Grammomys surdaster
CCTTCCTTCCTTCCTTCCTTCCTTCCTTCCTTCCTTCCTTCCTTCCTTTCCTTCTTTTTAAATATTTTATTTTTAATGCCCCTGCACATTGGTGTTTTGTCTGAATGTATGTCTGTATGAGGGAGTCAGATCCCCTGGAATTAGAGTTACAGACGTGAATGACCTGCCATGTGGGTGCTGGGAATTGAACCCGGATCCTCTGGTAGAACTGCTTACCTATCTTACCAGTCCCCAGGGACACCACCCTTCATAGCTCAGGCTTTCACAGTTGTCCCATTTTATAGTACTGGTAACTAACTCATTATTCAATAGTTAGGAATCTCCTCAAGTAAAGGGACTGAGCCCAGTTAAAAAGAGGACAGAGGTAGGAAAGCAGTAAAATAAATTATTCATAGTGTGACAAACAAGTATTTTTAAAAAGGCTTTATAGAAATCTATCTTTTCTAAAAATTACTATATATAAAAATGTTAGAATTTCTAAGGCCGAGATCATTTATGGCTTTATGGAAAATGCTTTGAAGTATTACAAAACTTTACAACCAGGTAGAACAGATGAAACATTTGAATCTAAGGAGAATGGCAGGGGGTTAAACTTGGCTGACAGGTATTGAGGACAAAGAAGCTCAGAAAGCAGAGGCTTAGAGTTAGATCCCAGAGGACTTCAAATGTTATGCCAAGGGATCACAATTTACCATGAAGGCTACTAGGACAGAACATTTTCCCTCCTGCAAATGAACTGTTATTTTGAAGTAAGAAAGAACTTTCTGGTAATCAGGTGAAAGAAAAATTGCAATGTCTGGAGAAAATAAGTCAACTGGAGGCCATTTTGGCCTTGGGCTGAGTCATGGGTAAGACAGGGGTAAGATACGAACTACAGAGTGGAAAGAAAACCCATAGCATTGGCTGTTACAGAAGAGGGAGGGTGGTCAGCTAGGAGGATGGTCAGGCAGACATGCATCGGGGCCACCAAGGTCAGTGTCTGAAACAATACTCTACTGTGAGGGACACTGCATGGCACACCCTGAGACTGTGCATTGCACTTTGAAAGGACATTTCATAAGTAGCAGAGTCCAGAAAGGGAAGCAAGATCCTGGGAAGATGTTGTGTGAAAAGTAGATTTGAAGAAACCAAAGTTCTTCAGTTGGGTGCATATGTGTGTATGTGCACATGTGTGTACATAGAACAAGGGATAACTGTCAGAAATTTCTTCATATGTCTGAAGGATGGTCTAAAAAGTTACTAAGCATATCCAGCAAGCAAAACGAAGGTTAAGAGTGACCCAGAACTTTAAGCACCTGTGTAGATTTACAGGCTATGTTGTCTACTCAAGAGCTCATCTGACCAAAGGACCAAACCGAGTGAAAGATCTTCAGACTTACTGAGAAGGATTTCTGGGATTAGATTGGAAATGGAACTATGTTCCTACGTCCCTAAGAATCTTATGTTCCCTTCCACCAGAGGTCTAATTCCTACCACCTTTTCCCTATTTATTCATGTTATCACAGATATAATGTGAAAAACTTCTGGGACTAGAAAATCCTAACAAAGAAGATAGAGTGTATCATACAGTACAGCTCTGCTTCCTGGTGGAGGAAGACTTGGGGTTTTTAAGCGTCCTCTTGGTATTTGAAAACTCTACTCCCTCGCTCAGCTGTGTTCTCTTCTATAGAAAACATGACATTCTGCTGGAGCCAGTGTGGACCCTTCTGCTCCCTACAGACCAGCCATAGGTCAGTCAGAAACTGGCTCCATCCATTGGCAGGTGTTGAAATCTCTTCTTGGTGTTTTTAGAAATGGGACAATGCAAATATTCTGTCTGAATCTCCAGTAAATCTTCAGCTATAAAAAGTCTGTGCTTCCCTATGTAGTGGTTCTTTCTATGTCTCTGCTGTAACCTTCCTCCACTTAACGAATTCTCTAATTCTAGGGCCTTATCAATCAGTAAAGTAGAACTCTTCTTTCTTAGGGATATAAAGACGAGAGTATAAGAAACATTCTTTGTATCTGTATCATACTTATATCTATCTATCTCTATCTATCTATCTATCTATCTATCTATCTATCTATCTATCTATTTCATAATACAATTAGGATCTCTTTTCTGAATGGAATGTGGTGGTACACACCCTTAATCTCAGCACTCAGGATGCAAAAGGAAGTGTATCTCTGAGTTCAAGGCCAATCTGGTCTATAGAACAAATTTCAGGATAGCCAAGGCTATTTAGAGAAACCCTGTCTCAGAAAAATCAATCAGTGTTATCTGGTTATTATTATAATTGCTATTCCTCTTCCAGCTCTGAGAATATGAAACTTTGAAAAGTTAGGTTCTCTTTGCTCTCATAACTGTTAAAAAACAGCAAAGTCTAAGATCTGACCTAAGCCATGGTATTTAGCTACTTACTCTACAGTTTCTTTGTACAGATTCTACTTGGGAAAGTTGTAGAATAAACACCAGAGAAGACTGCTTGGGTATAGGTTTAAGCCAACAGAAAGTCTTTATTAGCTGGTCTGTGACTACACTGGGTGTTCAGGCTCCATGTAGCACTGAGCCTTTCTCAGTGTTAGCATTTAAGCTTAAAAATCATGTTCTGGGCTGGCATATTTCAGTTAATGAGAACAGTTAGCCAGAATCAGAACTAGAGATGCCAAAAAGTGAGGTTATTACAACTCCCAGGAAACAAGGGCTGACCTCACCATGAAGTGTGTCTGTGGCTGCACTGTCCAACATATACAATGAAAACTAAAATTTCAAATGTTTATATATTTTAAACTTAAAACATTAAAAAAAAAAACCCAGAAGATACTGCATTTAGGTTTACCTTGTTCTTTCTACTCCAAAAGACTGTGGATTTTAGGAGACCTCATAGCTCAGTAGGAAATTCTCCTTAGCATCTGGTGGACTGCCCTGTTTTGAAGAGGCAAGGGAAGGGGTGGGAGGACTTTCTCTGAGCCCAGCTTACAAGCTCTAGGAGAGTGTCTGAAAAGAGAAAAGGCAGAGAAAAAACTGGAAATGAAACCTAAACTGTCTCCAACACAGAGAAAAGGATTCCAGCCCATTGGCAAGTCCTCTAGTTCTCTGGTCCATAGTCGGAAAACTTGCCCTGAGCCTGAGAGCACAGCTATCAGGTTCTCTATTTTCTTGTTTCCATCCTGCTCCATTCTACACTACAGGGGAGACTTGAGCGAAGGCTAGGATGCACGAGATGACATGAAGCATCCCTGGAAATGCTGAAAGATGGGGACATTTCTGTATAAGCAGAGTGCTTTGCTTGATGAGGATTTTTTTTTTTTTAATTTGGAACGTGGGAATAATGTAATGCAGTGCTTTACCCATCTAAGAACCCAAGTAGCTTAAGTCTATCTTAGTAAATACAAAATTTCCTTCTAAACAGCATAGGTGTTTAATCAGCAAAGCTTTTGCCTTGAAGAACTGGGAACTAATGAAATCTCAGGTGCAATATGAAGGTGAAACACTGCCCAAGGGATTTTGCTTGCCCCTAGTTTTTTGAGCATGTAGTTTTTGTTGATGTTTTAATGGCTATTGATTAAACAACAACAAGTAATTATTCTGTGGTACTCCCCAGTATCTAAGCATACTTCAACGATAAATATTTTACTCATGGCTTCAAGTACTGTCTTACATGTCTTTTTAAGACTGTGTTGTGCATGAGATGTTCAAAGAAATGACAGTATTTCAGGGCACATAATCCCTGTATGTGCAGGGCACAATTTCATGTTTTAAGAGGAAACCAAGACAAAGGGCACTCTTCAATCTAGACTATTGAATTTTGGGACTTAATACATAGATCTGTTGCATTAATGAGAAATGCGAACACTCACCTCCTAAAATGAAGCTTTGGGCTAGTCTAACAATGGAAGTGGTAGGGAGGAAGGCCAAGAATATATTTGCTCAAAGTCTAATCTATTTAAAGAGATGTTTTCAAGACTTTGCTCTCTCTCATCCACTTGACCCCAAGAGCCACAAGGAGGTCCTATTCTTCCCTACAGTCTAAGAGAATGTAAGATCCTGTTCTCATCCAGTGGATTTTTTAAGAGTAGATTGGACAGGATTAAAGGAAACCTTTAGGTAAGGCCTGGCTAAGAGGCACCTTCATAGTGGTTCTTATCAGCTTGAACTACCCCTCTTCCCCTAAGAACACAAAACAGTTGATGGCTTCTGGGAGGGGGTTGAATGGCAAGGAAGGGCTCAGTTTTCTTTAAGGGGCTGGCCATTTGGACTTTGAGCCTGCTCCATTGGGTATATGGGCAACACAAATAGGACTTGATTTTTTTTTCTTCCTCTTGTTTTTTTTTTTTTTTTTTTTTTTTTTTTTTTTTTTTTGTGGGAGGTCACTTGAGGATCGTGGGTGAACTGGAATGGATCGAGAAGTGAATGTGATTGGGGTGCATTATATGGGCCCTGAATGTCGTCCCCAACATGTATGCAGGTGGATGCATTGTGCCCCATCCCAGAGAGTTGTAGGACTTTCCTAAAGAGTTTCAAAGAGACGGACATTCTTTTAAAACTGACAAGCACCAACTAGCCTTGGAATTTTATGGTGACTTGTCATCTCCCCACACACTGGGATCTGCTCTCTGGAGATATCCATTCTGGAAATCTCTAGGTGCAAGTCAGAAAAATGTCAATGAAAATATATCCCAACCCTAAACAGAGTCATTGATTACTTCTGTTCTACTGAATGTAATAGCAGGAGCTGACAATAGTATCAAGCAGTCATCTTGACAAACACATAGATGGATCTTACAGTGTGCCAGGCATTACTCCAGGCACACTGGACTCATCAAATCATTTCATCTTCATTGCAATACTTCGGTTGCAGTGGCAATACTGTGAATAAAGGGGAAATTGTGGACCCTTTCTTGTAGTTCTTAGTCTCATTAATAAAAGAATTTAGGAATGGGCTTAAATGGAAGTTCAAGGACAATTTTATTAGAGTTTAAAAGAAAAACCCTCTAGGACAGGCAAGCTGTAAACCTCAGCAGCTTCCTGAAGGAGAGTGAAGGAGAGACTGGAAGGAGCCCAGCAGTTTAAGTTGGCCTGGAGGCAGACACATGGCGATGTCAAGCAGCTTCTTGGTGGACAGGAGAGCATTAGAGGAAAGTGAGGAAGGCCGAAGTAGCAGAAAATGCTTATAAACATTCCTGGAAACATCTGAAAGACAGGGACACAAAAAGAAAAAGGAAAAGTTGTATCTTTTTGGCTCAGGTCACAGAAAAAAGTGCAGACCTCATAGAATCTCCCGGGGACTCATAGGCACCTCGTGGGTGATGGGATGAGAATTTACAGAATGTCATTAAAGCACTAGTCATTTTTCTGACCTCTTTAGACTGGCTTAAGTTGAACCGAACTTCCTAGGCCCAATTGCAATGCTAGATCTCCTACCAAGCCCCAGGGATTTTGTATCTTGACCAGAAGGATGTTTTCTCTTGATGGGCCTTCTCTCTCTCTCTCTCTCTCTCTCTCTCTCTCTCTCTCTCTCTCTCTCTCTCTCTCC
>NW_021604719.1:5138699-5152096 GCF_004785775.1 Grammomys surdaster
AAATTCCCACCCCCTGGGGCATCCAGCCTTCATGAGGTCAAGGTTCTCTTCTTCCACCTATGCCCAGCAGGGCCCTCCACTTTTACATATTCAGCTGAAGCCCTGGATCCCCCCCTAAGTGCTCTCAGGCTGGTGGTTTAGACCCTGGGAGCTGTGGTTGGTTGGTATTGTTGCTCTCCTCATGGTGCCATAAATCCTTTCAGCTCCTTCAGTCTTCACTCTAACTCCTCTATTGAGAACCCCATGATCAGTTCAATGGCTAGTTGTGAGCATCTGCCTCTGAATATGTCTGACTCTTGAAGGCCTCTGAGGAGATATCCATATCAGGCTCTTATCAGCATGCACTTCCTGTCTTCCACATCAGCATCTACCTTTGGTGATTGCACATGGGATAGATACTCAGGTGGAGTGGTCTTGAGACGGCCCCTCCTTCAGTTTCTGTCCCTCACTTTGTCTCCATATTTGCTCCCTTGAGTATTTTGTTGCTCCTTCTAAGAAGGACCGAATCACCCTCACTTGGTCTTCCTTCTTTATGGACTTCATGTGGCCTGTGAGTTGCATCTTGGGCATTTCAAGGTTCTAGGCTAATATCCAATAATCAGTGAGTGAATACCATGTGTGTTCTTTTGTGATTGGCTTACCTCACTCAGGATGATAATTTCTAGTTCCATCCATTTACCTAGGAACCTCTCGAATTCATTGTTTTTAATAGCTGAGTAATACTCCATTGTGTAAATATACCACATTTTTTGAATCCATTCCTCAGTTGAAGGACATCTGGGTTCTTTCCAGCTCCTGGCTATTATAAATAAGGCTGCTATGAACATAGTTGAGCATATGTCCTTATTATATGTTCGAGCATCTTCTGGGTATATGTCTAGGAGTGGTATAGCTGGATCCTCGGGTAATGCTATGTCCAATTTTCTGAGGAACCGCCAGACTGATTTCCAAAGTGGTTGCACCATCCTGCAGTCCCACCAACAATGGAGGAGTGTTCCCCTTTCTCCACACCCTCGCCAGCATCTACTATCACCTGAGTTTTTAATCTTAGCCATTCTGACTGGTGTGAGATGGAATCTCAGGGTTGTTTTGATTTGCATTTCCCTGACGACTAAGGATGCTGAACATTTCTTTAGATGCTTCTCGGCCATTCGAGTTTCTTCCGTTGAAAATTCTTTGTTAAGCTCTATACCCCATTTTTTAATAGGGTAATTTGGTTGTCTGGAGTCTAATTTCTTGAGTTCTTTGTATATATTGGATATTAGCCCTCTATCAGATGAAGGATTGGTAAAGATCTTTTCCCAATTTGTTGGTTGTCGTTTTGTCTTATTGACAGTGTCCTTTGCCTTACAGAAACTTTGCAATTTTATGAAGTCCCATTTGTCAATTCTCGATCTTAGAGCATATGCCATTGGAGTTCTGTTCAGGAACTTTTCCCCTGTGCCCAAGTATTCGAGGCTTTTCCCCACCTTCTCTTCTATTAGTTTCAGTGTATCCGGTTCCTTCCTTCCTTCCTTCCTTCCTTCCTTCCTTCCTTCCTTCCGTCCTTCCTTCCTTCCTTCCTCCCTTCCTTCCTTCCTTCCTTTCTTTCTTTTCTTCTTTCTTAATAAATAGATTTGTGGTGTTTTTTTTTAGATTTATTTATTTGTTGTATGTAAGTATACTGTCTTTGTCTTCAGATACACTAGAAGAGGGCATTGGATCTCATTACAGATGGTTGTAGGCCAACATGTGGTTGCTGGGAATTGAACTCAGGACCACTGGAAGAGCAGTAAGTGCTCTTAACCACTGAGCAGTCTCTCCAGCCCTCCACAGACCTTTTCTGATACACTAACACTACTTTTATTGCCATTTTATAGATATGAAAACTGAAGCACACAGAAAGTCTGTCCAAGATTAGACATTTGACAAACTGAAAATATTGGATTTACTTAGCTCTTTCAAGGTATTAGATTGTCTTTCACAGAATATTTGGTGGCTAACAAATTTGTAAATTTTCTCATATTATGATTGGGGAAATACATAGTAATATTTAGCAGGCCCAAGTAATTTTGTCTTGGAGACAAAAAAAGAAGCATGACCAGGTATCTGTGGCCTAAGTTGGCTGCCTGACAATTCTTAGATGTGTATTGACAAAGTCCATTCGCCTGTGCTGGTGCCTCTTTTGACAGTCAGTTATACACACAACATTTTTAAAGTCTGGTTTGCTTGGCCCTGAGTGTGTAGTTGTAGCCTCTGAGAAATGATTTGTATAACTTTGTTTAAATGCAAATTCCACACTGTAGATCTTGAGCAAAGATGGAGACTTAATATATACTGAATATAAAAATCCCATAATAGTTCTACATGGAGTCTAAGAACTTGATAAAGCAAATGGAGGGAGGGAGGGAGGGAAAAGGGCAAAAAGGAATCAGATACAGAACATGCAAATGAAGCAAGCTCCCCGCCCCCCAACCAAACAGCAACAATCCCTTACTCAGCAATCAAACATGTAACAAGTGAATCCAGGGAACTACTATTTGAATAAAAAGATTTTAAATCAAGTTGACAAAATCTAAGCAAGTCATGGAAACAGTTGTGGCTTACTATTTGTGGTTTTTCAAGCAATGCAAATTGAATTATTTTATTTAGATCTAGTATTAAGATTTGGATGTCACTGGGCAGTGGTGGCACACGCCTTTAATCCCAGCACTAGGGAGGCAGAGGCAGGCAGATTTCTGAGTTCGAGGCCAGCCTGGTCTACAGAGTGAGTTCCAGGACAGCCAGAGCTACACAGAGAAACCCTGTCTTGAAAAACAAAACAAAACAAAACAAAACAAGATTTGGATGTCATCGTGGATATGTAACTTCAAAAAGGAATGTTTAGTCAAGCCAGACTGTAGGCAATAAGAAGGACTGATGTCCTTCTAGACTGCAGGTCTTGATGTCTCCCTCTGTGTCCCCAAGTCCCTAAAATTAAGTGAAAACTGTACATATATGTGAAGGAAAGAATAGATTTAGTGGCCTAGGAATCCTGAGATATTTCTGAAAGCTGGAGTTAGTATGATTAATGTCCTATTGAAGGAAGATTGAATCCATGCCCCGAAAAAGATGCAGGAGGGGCCAAGGGAGCCATTGATAAAAACCCAGGAGAACCTTGAATGGATGGAATGAAAGGGGGGCATCCTGGGGTGCTGTAGACAAACTCATCCTTCCCGCTTCTGGGTAACAGCTGCAGCAGCAGCAGGACGGGTAGGGTTCTGGTCATTGGCAGTGTCTGCAAGAGGTGTATATGAATGTTTTGCTTGAATATGTGTGTGCACAATGTGTCTGCCTGATATCCGCGGAAGCCAGAAAAGAATGTCAGATCCTTTACAGTGGGCTAAACTCGAGGCAAAGGTCAAGGGAAATAAAAGAATTCTGGGCTCTTGAAGGCTCTTTTGCCTTCTGTATAGTTTATATCCTCTAATGGGAGAGTGAGAGTTACTCAGAAAGTTGTTTTGAAGAGTTATACACATTCATTCATTCAATCAATCATTCATTCATTTGAAATATTCTCTCTCTAAAAAAAAATAGTTTGCCCATTTTAAGGATATCATGTGTGAGAATGCACACTGTATTCCTATCACTGCCCCTTCTCTCTCTCCCCCTTCCAACTCTTCTTGCGCCCTGCAACACACCACCTTTTCTCTTTTTCTCTTCACACACACACACACACACACACACACAGGAGAGAGAGTCTAATTAGTGTTGCACGGTTGTATGTGTGTATGTATGTGTATGTATACATGCATATGTATGTATGTATATATGTATGTATGATGTATGTATGTATGTATGTATGTATGTATGTATGCATTTGTGGGTTTAGTGTTTGGGTTTACTTAGTATTGAACAACCTATCAGGGGACCGGGTCCTGAAGAAAATGAATTCTCCCTCCCTCAGCACCCTGACTACTAAAGGCTGGGACTTTGTGAACTTCACTCCCATCGAGGTAGCATGCTGACTGATTTGATCTTGCAGGTCTTGTGCACGCAGCTATATTGTTGGGATTTTATGTGTCCAAAGTCTATGTCACATCCAGAAGACATTATTTTCACTATCTTGCAGGATTGTCTTGTTCCTCTGGCTCTTACAATCTTCCCACATCCTCTTCCTAGACATTTCCTGAGCCTTAGGTGAAGCAGCTGTGTTACAAATGTCTTATTCAAGGCTGGGCACTTATTCCTAGTGCCCATGGGGCTGTGTCAGTGTGTCAGTGTGTTAGTTCCAAAGGACCAAGGGTCCTTTAGCATTGTCATCAAAACAGGGTCTCACAGAAAAATATATCTGGAATCTGAACACACTAATTATATTAACAGCTTGAATATTCAAAACTCACATTAGCATATTTATGTCTCTGAAAAGTCTAATTTAAAAAAAAAAACAATGCATTTTAATTTTATCTGTACGGCTGTTTGCCTGCAAGCATATGTATGTTCCATGTGCATGTCTTGGTGCCTACAGAGGACAGAAGAAAGCGTCAGAGCCCCTGGAACTGAAGTTATAGGTAGTTGTAAACTGTCATGTGGGTGGTGGGAACTGAATCTGGATTCCTGCAAGAGCAGGCAGCTTAATTTAAAATTTTTCTTAACTAAGTTTTATTTGGCATCTTTTAAGTTTATTTAGCTATTGACCTATTCTCATTTTAAAAGCCTGAGGCATATTAAACGTTCTCAAAATTATCATTCTGGAGTACATATTTTTAGTAATTCTAGTCTACAAGATAGTGAGTTTCATCAGCAAATGACCAGTTTGTTGGTATAATTTCCAAGTAGCTCTATTAAAGCTGTTGAATGACAAGACTGGTATTTTGGGACCTGTCATTCAACTCAGCCATAGAAATGAATCATGTTGAATGACGTGGCTTGAACTTTTCACGTCTATATTAACATCTTCATACTATATTATTGTTAGCCTGTCCCTTTAATTACAAAAGATGGCAAAGAAGTTTCACAATTTTCTTCCGACATTTGTGGACAGATACAGGATACATGATTTATTTTGGAATATGATTTCCATTTCTACATCCATTCTGATCAAAGCTGTTATGTCTTATAAAAAGAGAGGAAGGCAGGGATATGTTTGGTGGATGCGCAGTAAGGTGTGGGGTGCCTCTGCAGGCCCATGCTGAGGCATCCCATCTCCCCTGAAGTATCAACCACAAGAAGGTATAGTATAGAATAGACTTTATTCAGGGCATGGGGGAGGGAGTTGAGAGGAAGTCAGAGAAAGAGAGCAGAGGAGTAGAGGAGTAGAGGCTTGCCATGAGCACATGGAGAAAGAGGAGGAGGGGAATGGGGAGAGAGGTGGAAGAAAGTAAGGAGCAGGAGCAAGAGGAAGAGAGAGCAAGAGAGTGACCAGGGAGCAAACAGCCCCACCTGGCTGTGAGTCAGGCACACCTGGCTGTTGCTAGGAAACTGTGGGGCGGAGCCTAGAAGAAATGCCAAAAAAGATATGTATATGTATATGTATATGTATATGTATATATATATGTATATATATATATATATATATATATATATATATATATATATATAATTTTTTTTTCCTGAAAAAGTAAGTGAAAGTAGGCAGAGGAATTGCTAAGAGGAGGCCATCCCAGAATAAAGTAGAAATCACTCCCTTTATCCCCAGGCCCCTGCAGAAATCATCAGTTACTGTGACATCAGGGAGTACTATCTGGTCAGTAATGACAGAAAAAGGTCCCTAATAATGCCTAACAGTAATTAACAGGAAATTCCTTTATCATACATCACTGTTTTTTAAATTATTAAGAGCCTCAATCAATCTTCTTTTCACTTCTTTTATTGTCTGTGTCTTACTTAAGGATTTTTAATGGTATAACTGAGTCTGTTGAAAACATCTAAAGAAATATTTGTATTTTATTTTTTACTAATTTTGATTGCTTGCTTTTGATTGTAAATTGACACCCATAGGTGCTGGCGAATCCAGGAAGAAACATTCACGGGAAAAAGCGAATATAGCTCTGTATCCTCCAGTGTTGCTGCTTTCCAATGGTTGAGCAGAAAGTATTTTCATATATATATATATATTTTATAGAGGATTTATTATGTTTCTGTAACATTCTTTCTTCCTTCCTTACAACAGTCTAACACTATTTCATTTCAGTATACCTAGATCTACATTGATCTTTCTGTGGTTGTTTTACAGCCCAATCTGTCTACACTATAGATCCAGATGTATTTCCCAATCTCCAATATGTGCATGCATAATTATATTATTATAATTTTAATCTTTCTTCTATTTTATAAACAATGCACAGTGACTTCTTTGTGGTTTTGTTTGCTTCTGGTCTGTTGAGAGAGGCCATCCCTGTGCAGATTGGCCTTCAATATGAGATCATCCTTTCTCGAGCCTCCCAAGCACTAGAATTGCACACTTGCACTCCCTCGCCTGACTCACAGTGTACCTCCACAATAGTGCTGCTTACATCTTGATTCCAGCCAGTGTACTATGCAGTCCTCCATGGACACAATTTTAACTTGTGAATTCATTAAATGACAATACTTAACTTTTAACACATACAGCACACACTGAGCTGTGTTTATAAGTAATGTGTACAAAAATGTGTCATATGTAATAAATTTAGACACAATATGTAACATTCACTGCTGTAATTGCTGTTACTTGTTTGAGCATTATGTAGCCCAAGATGGCCTCAAAATTCCTGTGTGTGGAGGATGACCTGACATTACTGATCCTTTACTTCTGAACTCCTGGGTTCTGGATTACAGATATCTGCCAACATTTATCTTTATTCATCTGTATCTATAATATCGAATATCTATATCTATATGCTTTATGTGGTCCTGGGGATCAAACTCAGGGACTGGTACATGTTAAGGGAGCATTCCACCAACTGAGCCAACATTCTTAGCCCCACAGCACTTTAATTGATAAGTTATTCTCTGCTGGTAAAATGAGAGAATTCAAGCCAAGTTAATGTATATAAAGGCAGGTTTACTAGGAAGTGACTCTTGGGTCGTTTCACTGGTCCCAAGTAAGGATGACAGAGAAGTCACCATTGGGAGGGAGACAGAGGGAAGGGGGACAGGAAAGACACAGAAAGAAAGAGAGACAAAGAGAGAGAGAGAGAGAGAGAGAGAGAGAGAGAGAGAGAGAGAGAGAAAGAGGCAGAAAGGAGGGAGAGAAAGTAGAGACCAAAATGTTTGATTTATATAGGAAAGAACTACTTTTTGGGGAAGGGAAACCCAGCACCTGGGAAAGATCAGGGAAGAGGACCGGGCATGTACCAGGTAATGACTGAGGGATGCTGAGAGAACCTAGAAGCCAAGTTCACTTTGGTATGTTAAATATGCACCTCAAACTTTGTCCCAGGCCTGAAACCCAACAGTAATGTGTAGTGAAAAAGAACGTATAGTTGACTTCACATAAGTGTGGGAATGCTATTGATTATAGATTTTTTTCTTTTCTTATTCAAGAATTCAACATTCTTGATATAATTTTCCAGCCAGGATCATCTTTAGTGGTATGTACTTCAATCCCATTACTTTTCTGCCTAAAACTCCTCACTGGCTTTCAGCAGAAGCAGGAAAATACTCTGAGCTGCTAACATGGCCCACACGGCCCTATTCCACCCTTCCTTCCTACCTCTTCAGAGTCACCCTACAAGCTCTCCTGTCACTGAGTGACCTTGGGCAACTCAGACTGCAGAGTGGTCACTTGGAAACACCAAGACTAATGGACCTTTGGGATCTCTTTACTTATCTCATTTTAACCATTTTTAAAAGGATATTTATCATAACTTTAAGACTTAAGACATTGGAGCTGGAGAGATGGCTCAGAGATTAAGAGCACTGACTGCTCTTCCAGTGGTCCTGAGTTCAATTCCCAGCAATCAGATGGTGGCTCACAACCATCTGTAATGAGGTCTGATGTTTGTCTCTTGTATGTCTGAAAACAGCCACAATATACTTGTATAAATAAAATTAAATAAATCTTTAAAAAAGACTTAAGACATCAAATAAAGATGACAAACTGGCTAAATAAATATTCAGCCTGTGCCAGTGATTGGGACCAAAGTACATGGTGAGTATTTTTATTTTTTTATTTTTTGCTAAGAGTTTTCTACTTAGACAGTGTCATCATGTGATCTCATGTAGTGTTGGTATCAGTGAACCCAGTGAAATCACATCTAGGTGACCACATTGTTGCCAAGGCAACTGCCATACACTCCCAGAATCCACTTGGCTACCTTACCTTTACCTGGAAGAGGCTACCCCATATAAAACAGGCAGAACCCCCTGACCTTACTCTCTTCTTCCATCTTCTTCCTCTTCTTCCCCCCTCCCCATCTTTGCCCCATCTCCTGAATAAACCCCACTTGGAACTGTTTGGTCTGCTATGGTCTGTTCTAAGCCGCACATGGATGTCTAACATGTAGTCTTTACAACATGACACAGTTGGGCCATGCCAGGGGCTGCTACTGGTTTTGCATTTTTCAAATAAACAGAGAATCCGAGACTTACCGGTTTTTCCAGAGTTACACAGAGGATTCTGGGTTTACCCAGACTCTATCTAAGCATAATTCATGTGGCACATGGAGAAGCTTAGTAGTTCTATTCCAGGGGCTGGAGAGATGGCTCAGTGGGTAAGGGTACTAGCTGTTCTTGCAAGGACCTGTGTTCAATTTCTGTCCCCTACATGGGTGGTTCAGAACCATCAGTAACTCCAGTTTCATGGGGCCTGATGCTCATTTCTGGCCTCAGAGGACAACACACACACACACACACACACACACACACACACGAAGACAAAACATTCATACACATAAAATATATTTTAAAAAAAGTTCCGTTCCACTCCACGCCACTTAACATATTGTTGGTTATATGTGTGTGCACTGTAGTGTGCACTAAGGAAGTGTCATCTTTGTTTTCCCCTTTAAGAAACATATAATTCAGATGTGTATATCAGAGTCACACTTATAGTTTGGAGACAAACAACATAACAACGACACATGATTAAGAGCTAATCTTCATGGTGGCTCAGACTACAAATGACACGGTATCAACAGCATGTTCTGACTGTCACTCACACTGAACTAAGGTAGGCCCTAAGGGAAACCAAGAAAGAAACAAAATGTATATAATCATGCAGGAACCAGGCAGGCAAGTCAATTGTCAGGTCCAGATGAGCTCAGAGCTGAGCAGTGGGTAGAACAGAATGGGTAGAACCCTAGTGTGAACTGGGGTGTGGTTTTCCCAGCAAGGACCACAAGAAGAGGGAAAAGTGGTGGTAAGGTGGAAGGAAATCTATTCTAGGGACTGACATTATCTTTCATTATAAAAAATGATCCCACCCATAAAATCACCTTGCTCTATCAGAAAATTTAATTGATGGCTGCAAGTAATTAATAAAGCTACCAGTGTATTAATAAAACTACATACCCAGTGTATGTAATCACTGGGTAGCAATCAGGCTTATAGCAGTTGCCACTAATAAGGTAATTTAAACTCCTTCTGAAGGAGAACTGAGATCTGAAGGATTTGCTGATAGGATCCCACGTGACCTCAGACAACACTCCAAGGATTCTAACCCAAGGCACATGGTGCATATGTATCAGGGTCAACAGGAAGGCTCACAGAAAGCAAGCCTACAGTTTTGCCCTTAACAGGATAAAATAAGCAAGTTGCTCTGAAACACGAACTCTCTCTCCCCCTTAACTCTGTGTGCTTAGGTTCCTACTACAAACACAGAGCCCTGAAAGGTGAAATCTGCCAGCAAAAAAAGGCACCAGCTACTCTAGCTAGCTAGCTGGGTTATTTTATTTTGTTTATTTTTCAAGACTAAGGAGAAACAGACGACACAGTTTTCAACCAGAAATTTTCAGGCCCACAGGTTTGGTCCAAGGTGAAGGCGCTTACTGTGCACACCACAGACAGCTTTCTCAAACTCTCCTGTACACAGCTCAACAGCATCCTCTCCATAGAGCTGTGGAAAGGCCGCACTTAGTATGCCGCGTTTTCGGCAGTGATCTCTTGAGTCCCGCATTAGCTGGAAGAGAATTCTCAACACCTGCCTTGCTTTTACTTTTGTTGTTCCGGGCTGGATTAAAGGCATTTGAAAGGACAAAGTCAGCTCCTGGGGAGAAGAGGAAGTGTCCGACAATCATAGGATGTTAGTGGCTAATTGTTTTACCGACACCTTCTCACTTTTTAGCTGAAAAGCCAAGCTTTATGTAAAGCCTGAACCTCCACACGATTCTTCTTGAGCGGAAGTATCTTTAGGAAACCACGGAGACGCTAAAATGTAGATGTGGGTTTCTCTGACCATTACAAGCTAGGTTTGAAATAATAGGTTCTGATCTCTTGCTAGGAGGTTAAAAGTGATTGAAAACTCCAAGTCTTTTGAAATTGTCTAGGCTGGTGGCAGACCTTAAGTTTGTCATTATGACCTTTGCGTGTGTAAATATAGGCAAGTTATTTTGGATGGCTCTAAAAGAGTGTTATAAAAGCAAGTTTGCAGGCTTTTGTCCTTGAGGGAAAAGTTCCCTTTTTGCTTGTGTTAGGAATTGCCTTTCTTTGATGGTTTTCTGTGATTAGCACTGGGCGGACACTTAAAGTATTTCTTATCGGGTGGATATAATTGGATCTCCTAGGTTTTGTGTCTTCAAATGCATCCCTGAGCGGTTGCCTTGAGAAAGCATTTAGACGAAACACTTGTTAATGGATTTCTTTCTATCCCGGGTTTACTTCTGATGCAACAATAATCGCAGACATTTCCAAAGTGCTTCGCGTGTGCTCAAACACAGGAGCATTCTTTGTAAAAGAACGGTAAGGTAATTCGGAAACCACTTTCCTCGTCTCACTATGCAGCGCTCTCTGCGGTAGACTTGGCTACGGCAGGCAAGAAAGAACATGGGAGGGCTGCAGGAGTCGGTTCTCCTCCCAGCCTCACAGGTTTCTGGGGAATCGAACTCTGGTTCTCGGTATCACAGTTCCGCCAGGAGTTTTCTACCCACACAGCTATTTCACCAGGTCTACTTCTTGAAGAGGATTAGTAATGAAGATCCTTCTAATTTACATCCCAACAGGTATTGCTAAACGCTTTACTCTTCTCCCAGAAGCACAGGCATACAAACATTTGGTATTAGTAAATTTGTTTGTGGGGGAGGGGTAATTTTAATCATTTTAGGTAAATAATAGTATCTCAGTTTTACTTGTTTTTATCTTCCCCACTTACTAATGAGTTTTCATCATTGTGTGTGTGTGTGTGTGTGCTTGTGGTTAAAACAGATACTGAGAATTATATTTTTTTTAATTATAAATTATTTTTGTTAGTAATCTGTTAAACTCCACCTCCACAGTTACCTGGCAATAGCTAGGTATGCTCCTCCCCACAGTTATCTGGCAACAGCCAGGTAGGCCTGCCCACTATAAAAGGGGCTGCTTGCCCCCTCCTCCCTCTCTTGCTTTCATGGTCCATTGACCCCGTGCCTGCAGGTTCGCTGTCCCCTCTCCCCTCCCCTCTTCCCTTTCCCCTTTCTCCACATGGTCATGGCCGGCCTCTACTCCTCTACCTCTCTTCTCTGCTCTCTCTCCCTCTCCCTCTCTTAATAAACCCTCTCCCCTTTGGAACCGTTTGGTCTGGTGTTGTCTGTTCCAAGCTGCGCGCCGAAGTCTAACAATTTTTATATGTGTTTTAATTAAAAATTATGTATTTATGTATGTTTTAACTATAAATTATGTCTCATAATTACCCAGTTTACTGCATGGATTCATCAGTTTTACTTTTGTTGTTCAGCAACATGAAAGATTTTGCTAATTCCTACTCATCTATAACCACCTCATCGTGTTTAATAAGCTATCAGGAAAACGTGGCCATCAGAGACTGCAGGGCAGTCTTTATTCTCTTTCTTAAAAACACACACACACACACACACACACAAAGACTTACTTATGTCTTTAAGACAATAAGTCTTTTGTATGCTTCTCTTTGTGAGTTCATGCCATATGTACGCAGGTGCCCATGGAATCCAGAAGAGGGCATTGGACTTCCTAGACCTGAAGTTAGGAGTGGTTGTGAGCGACCCGCTGAGGTCTGAACGCGCATGCTCTGCAGAAGCAGCACGTGCCCTTAGCCTTGGGCTATCGCTCCTGCTCCACAGTCCACATTCTTTTTTAACTTTAGTTTTTATTTTTATGTTTCTCTCATCCGTACTACAGTTTCCCTTCCCTCCTCTTCCTTCAGTCTCTTCCCCCTACCACACCCTCTGTCTCTCCGATTCACTATGCTTTAGTCCCCCCTCAGAGAAGAGCAGGCCTCCCAGGGATGTCAATCAAACACCAACTGCACAACAAGCTACAATGAGGTGATCACATCATGGCTGGTAAAGGCAACCCAGCAGGAGGAAAACGGTCCCTTAAGCAGGCAAAAGAGCTAGAGCCAGCCCCTCCCACCACCAGGAATCCCACAGGAACACCTAGCTACTCAGTCATAACATTTTATTTATATGCAGAGGACTTACCTAGGTCAGAGAACTACAGGCTCCCTTATCTTTGTGAGCCCTCCCCATCCTCCTGTGAGTCCCTCAGTGGCCATGTCCCAGACACCGCTGGTTCTTTTGATCCTTCCTCCCCCTCCTCAATAGGACTCCCCCAGCTCTGCCCAATGTTTGGCTGTGAAACCCTGCTCCAATCAGTTGTCTGATGAAGTCTCTCTGGTCTTTCTGATGACTATTACACTATGTTCCGGTCCTAGAACACTGCAGGCAGGGTAAAACTATAGATCAAAGGTTTTGCCCCATAGCCCACATCTTTAAATAACTGTTTGCCAAGTCTACTGCATCCTTCGTGCCATTGTTACTGAAAACTTAAGGGAGCTCTTTTTGTGGTTGCCTTGTGTTTCAGAGGAAATCGGGTCCCCTCTTGGTGTTCTTATTAATAAAGGAAGTTAAGGATGAACTCAAACAGAAGCTCAAGGCGATAGGTTTTTTTTCCACTGAAGAAATAAGCCAATTCAGCCAAATTAAAAGTTTTAAAAAGGCAGGTTTACATGGGAATAGACTCCCAGAAGAGTTCGACAGTCTCAGGGGACAGGACTGAAAAAAAGGTGAAGGCAGATTGTGGAGCCGAAGTTGTTTTATAGAGTGTAGGAAAACGATGTGTCAGCCATGTGCTGGGCTTGTGGAGGGGGTGGGGGTGGGGGCTTGGGTAGCTGGTGACTTCAGGTGAGGCAGGTAGGGTCAGGTATCAGGAATGTCAGGAATGTAAGTCTGTGCTTTTTGGCACCTGTTCTGTTTGGAAGAAAGATTTCCAGGTGGGTAGGGTTGGAGAAGACAGGAGAGGAGGGGAGAGGGAGGGGGAGGAGGAGGGGGAGAGGGAGAGAAGGA
>NW_021604719.1:5152196-5156632 GCF_004785775.1 Grammomys surdaster
GAGGGAGGGGGAGGAGGAGGGGGAGAGGGAGAGAAGGAGAGAGAGAGAGAGAGAGAGAGAGAGAGAGAGAGAGAGAGAGAGAGAGAGAGAGAGAGAGAGAGAGAACGAACTGGGGACTCCAGTGGAATACAAGGATGATTTTATTAGAGTCAAAGAAAACCCCCAGGACAGGCCAACTGTAAATCCTTGCAGCCAGGGGGTGGAAAATGGAGAAAAGAAAGAAAGAATACAAGCCATCCATTTGAGTTAAACCTGCCTGGAGGACTGCCACGTGGCAGACAATTAGACACATGACAAAGAGATGGGTTTACAGAAAGAGGAGGCCCAGGGTACCATAAAAAAGCCTATAGTGTTAGGAAAAACGTGCTTTGAAAGAAACTGAAGAAAAGGAAATTATGCTTTTCTGAGTGGTTCTGAAAAGTGAGCCACTTTCCAATAACTGCTGCACTGTAAACTACTGTACTAGGGTGGAATTCTGGGAAGAGGTGCATCATTTCATTAATAAGAAACTACTCCTCCTTTCTCTTCAGCCCTGCCTGAGAAGAATCCACGTTCCTGAAGACTCTGTCACTGTCAGGCCATCCATCTGTCCTACTGGAATGTTAACCTTAGGTTTCCACCTAGGCCAGAGATTTTGTTCTCTGGCAGCAGGGAACACTCTCCCCTCCTGAATCACACAGTTGTGACTCAACAGAGAGGGGAAAATGTAGTCTTCAAAGACTGAGAGTGAGGAGTAGAGGAGAGCTGTTTTAGATCAGTTTGCTAGGAAAGCTACTTGGAAGATGTATTAAGTTGAACACAGACTGGAATACAGTAAAGGGGTTCGTTTAGATAGTATCAGGCTATCTGAATTCTGGAAAGCAAGAGATTCTGCTAAACCTAAGACTTGCCAGGAGGAAGACCAGTTTCATACTGGCCAGGAAGATGGATACTGGCCAGGTCCACATCCAGGATTCCCAGAGAAATGGCCCTGAATTTAGGTGAGTCAGATGATCACCTAAGGCAACCCTTCCCCCAAGGCTATGGTACTTCCGGGATCAGGATACCGTCAGGAATGCCAGAAACGTGGGACTGGGTCTTTTTGGTCTCTTTTCTGCTCTGAGGCTTTCCAAGTGGGTGGGGTTGGAGGGAGAGGGAGGAAATGGAATTTGCTAGACCATGTGGGGGAGGGGAGAAGCTGAGAACTCCAAGTGAACATCTATCCACATATTTGAACACTTGGTCTTCACTTAGTGGTTGTTTGATTTCAGACCTCCACAAGGTATTGCTGGCAAATAACCTATCAGTGGTTCTGTTTGGGAAGCTTATGGAACTTTGAGGATGTGAAGCCTTGGTGGAAGAAGTATGTCACTGGAAGTGGGCTTTGAGAGTTTGCAAAACACCCCACATCTGTTTTTCTCTCTGCTTCCTGTGTGGGACTGAGACGTTATCTTTCATCTTCTGTCTTCTGCTTTATTCTTTCCCTCCCATAATGGACACCTAACTCTCCACAAGTGTAAGCCACGACAATTTTTCTTTAAGTTGCTTTTGGTCTTCGTATTTTATCATAGCAACAGAAGAATAACCAGTACAGTGGGTAATTAGGGCTTTTGTTTAGCAACATGCAGAAAATGGGGAAGTGTTGTTCTGGAGGGGCAGGCTGGATAAGGCTTTTCCTTTGAGGATGCTAGATTTGTAATGCCTAATTGAGTTCTAAAAGGAAATGTGGAGTAGGGAGTTATATAAATGAGTCTGGAGTACAGGAAGAAAGTCAGGAAAATACATAAATGTTGGAATCATTAAAAGTGTGAAAATCATGAACTAAATAAAAAGACGTGGTGATTGAGTATAGTACAGAGCCTAAGAGTACCTTGTGAAAACTAGGATTTCAGATGTTTAGAGAAGTAGGCAATGCCAGCGAGGGCAAAGGAAATCTAGTGGTTCATCCAACAGAAAGGCAACCAGTGCTTCCTAGAAGGCAACCTAGAATCTATTTAGAAAAGAAGGGAGTGGGCAACTGTGTTGAGAGTTGAGCAAAGTTCAAACCGAAGACTGAAATCTGAGCATGGTGTTTGGTATGATAGAGATCTCTGTGAGTGTTTCAAGGAATGTTTCCAGTGTGACAGTGGAGGTCAGGTTAACTGAAGTGGCTTAAGAAACAGAAACTAGACATGTAGACATCTCTCTCTTTGATAGACTATCTTTCCACTCGTGAAATGAGCCAATTCAAGCCAAATTATATTATATTAAAGGCACATTCCCTGGCCCCAAGGATTGAGTCCAGGAAAGTTGGCATGGAGAGGGAGGAAAGGGGGAAGAGAAAGAGAGAAAGTGCTCTTGTAGAGAAAGAAAAGAAGGAGAAAAAGAGAGAACAGGAAAGACAGATCAAAATGTCTGGATTATACAGGGAGGAGTCTCTGGAGGGAGAGTAGCCCACTGGGCTGGAAAGTTCAAGGTTGCGGATAGGGTATGCCATGTAGGGACTGAGGGATGCTGAGAGAACCTAGAGGCTAGATCTGCTTTGATCTGTGAAAAAGGTACTTCAGTCCCTTGTCCCAGGGCCCAAAACCAAACATCCCAGCCTTTCGTTGATTATAAATGAATAACAGACACTGTAACCATCCATGACTACTTCCTGCTGACATTGGGGTGAAGTTTTGGAGTGTGGGAAACAGCTGGAATGTGGAGCTAGTCCAGAAAGAACTGTTAGCTTCACTGCTGTCCAGGTTGTGGGACCATCTTGGGGTAGGAGTGTGCAGGCCCAGTTGAAGCAGTCTGTGAGGCTGGGCCAGAGCACCTGTCAGTAACTATGTTGGAGCTTTCCTAGATGCCAGTTCTAAGAGAACCCCTAGATGTCAGGGACAGAAGGTAGGAGTTTAGAGAGGAAAATGTCTTGGAGGGGTTACATTTGAAACTCTTATGCCCATGGTCTTGGTAGTTGGAGGAGGGGTGGGGTGTCCCCAGACCAGGGAAAGGGAAATAGACTCTTGAAGGGTCTATACACAAAAAGAGAAGTGAGGTCATCACTGGCAGGGATCCTGAAGTCAGTGTATGTTTTTTTTTTTCTAACTGGGAAAAAGTAGCAAAATATTTACATGCTGACAGACACTGAGAAAGAGATGGTTCCAGTTCCAGGGAAGATAAGGAGAGAGAACAAGATGCACATTTTCAACAGAAACAGAAGTAAGCTCCACTCAGCAACAGCAGACTCTAGCCAAATGCAAACAATAATCATCCTGTTGTTATTTAAAACTAAGAAGAGAATATTTCCCCCCTGGTTATTCCATAAATCAGGGATCTTGTGTTTTTTTAACGGCTGTATTTGAACATGTGTATATAAAAAAAAACAAAACATTTACAAATTCCTGGCAGACATGTTCTGTGTCTGGCCTACCTAGGCCCCCATACTGTCGATAGACTATTTGCATAAAAGTTACGCATCAACCCAACACTTTTCCAAGTAACAAGATCACTGTCATAGTCTGTCAAGCAAAGTTGTAAAGGAAAGCATTTTTTGCCAGCTGCTCATCCACCATTTAACTCTTTTATTAAAGCAATTATGTCAGTGGCTAACTGTCTCATCAGTTTAAGGAACCCTGAAAGTCTACTGGAGTACTTTCCTGCTTGCTTTCTCAGCGGCATCTCAGAAGGCATTGCGTATCTGAGGGCATGCACAGATTCCTCTCCTTTTTCTTCCTAAGTATTTTGTTTGTTCATAGAATAGCACGTCTCATGGGTATTGGTTTTTAATTCTTCTGTTAGCACACATCACCCTTGTTCCGAGCACTGCTGAGAAGGTAGGAAAGGAACAGTGTGAGCAGGGTGGTGTTTCTTGCTTCCTAAGTGAAATCAGTAAATTCAATTTGTGTCAAAATGAAAAGGGAAAAGTATACAACACAAAAAGCTTTTCTCGGTATGGGGCAAGTGGTTGGATATTCTGTTTTAAAGATCACACAGTGAGCACTGGTTATTAGAGTTCTCAGGCTTCTTCATTAAGCCAAGTTCTGATAAGTGTTCATGGTTTTTTGCAACTTCCCATTTAGAGTTAATATTATACTTTTAAAATCATGTTTATTTTATGTGTGTTCATCCACACATGCATGTGTCCCACAGCATGGATCTGGATGTCATATGTGTGTGTGTGTGTGTACATATATGACAGTCCTGTGCTCTTTGTCTGGGGCAATGCTATTGTCCTAGTTGCCCTCCACTGAGAATTAGGTGAGACAGAAGATGAATGTTGTGTAGGAAAGTGGAGACTTTGACTCTTAAGATGTACTGGGGACTCACAAAGAGAAGCTCATATGCTCTGATCCCTCCACCCTCAAAGAAGTTCATTTGCAAGTAACTTACAAACTCCAGCTCAGTGTTTTTCTTTAAATTAAATTTGAAGTTTCCAGAAAGAGAAAGAGAGAGAGAGAGAGAGAGAGAGAGAGAGAGAGAGAGAGAGAGAGAGA